>NC_069500.1:29897061-30009561 GCF_027579735.1 Bombina bombina | reverse complement strand
TGTGTATATATATATATATGTGTATGCGTGTGTATATATATATATGTGTATGCGTGTGTATATATATATGTGTATGCGTGTGTATATATATGTGTATGCGTGTATATATATATATGTGTATGCGTGTGTATATATATATATGTGTATGCGTGTGTATATATATATATGTGTATGAGTGTGTATATATATATATGTGTATGCGTGTGTATATATATATATATGTGTATGAGTGTGTATATATATGTGTATGAGTGTGTATATATATATATATGTGTATGAGTGTGTATATATATATATATGTGTATGAGTGTGTATATATATATATGTGTATGAGTGTGTATATATATATAAGTGTATGAGTGTGTATATATATATGTGTATGAGTGTGTATATATATATATGTGTATGCGTGTGTATATATATATATATATATATGTATGAGTGTGTATATATATATATGTGTATGCGTGTGTATATATATATAAGTGTATGAGTGTGTATATATATATGTGTATGCGTGTGTATATATATATATGTGTATGCGTGTGTATATATATATATATGTATGCGTGTGTATATATATATAAGTGTATGAGTGTGTATATATATATGTGTATGTGTGTATATATATATATATATGTGTATGCGTGTGTATATATATATATATATATATATATATATATATATATATATATATATATCGATATACACAAGTAGAATCCTAGAAATAAATTCAAGGAAGCTCTGGGTCCACTAGCGCTCCAGATGAGGGTAAAAAAATAAAACCCAAAATATTATTAATAACAGAATCTTAGTTCTATGAATGCAAATGGCTGCAGCTGACCTAAATCGAAGGGAGATTCTCTATTGCACCCTTCTCAGTTAGAAAAAGATAAAAAAATAAATATAAGGTTAGCGCTGCCTAGCATAAATAAGCATACAAATGAAAATAAAATTCATAAAAGTGTTCACGGTGTACAATAATGAATATAACACCACAGAGTCTCATGAATATACAGTGTAAGCTAATGCAATAATAGGATACATAAATTAAAATATATAAAAAGTAAAAAAAAAGTATCATTAAACACATAGGTAAAGGCACAATGCAAAGCGAGTTCCAATGGATCTGGATATGTTATTTCATCCAATCCCCGATATATGTATGATATATGTCATACCTCTGCTGAAGAAGGCAGACGAAAGTCAGGTTTTTCAACTGCTGCTATATATCGATCTCATCACAGCTGCTGTTATTTGCCAGGACTTGTTTTTAATGCCGTTTATTTACCTCATAATATTAAGGTCTTCCTTGTGAGTAGGTTTTATCTACTGGTGTTTTATGTTATCCAATAAAAGGTTAATGCACTATCAGTGTCTCCTTTTGCCTTTTATGAACCAAATCGAAGTTTTACCACTCTCCAAGGAATGAGGATTTGAAAGTATCTGCTACTGGATATTCCAAGAGAAAAAGGAAGTTCTGTATTCCAAACAAGGGGCTTTTCAGACAGCATGATTTGACAAGTGATTACGTTTTCAACTTACCTCATACTGATTGAGGTTTTCTCAAGTAAGTGCACAGCCATAGGGGGATTGGATGAAATAACATATCCGGATCCATTGGAACTCGTTTTGCATTGTGCCTTTACCTATGTGTTTAAGGATACTTTTTTATACTTTTTATATATTTTAATTTATGTATACTATTATTGCATTAGCTTATATTGTATATTCATGAGACTCTGTGGTGTTATATTCATTATTGTACACCGTGAACACTTTTATGAATTTTATTTTCATTTGTATGCTTATTTATGCTAGGCAGCGCTAACCTTATATTTATTTTTTGATATATATATATATATATATATATATATATATATATATATATATATATACACACACACAGACATGTCTATATATGTATACCTATGTATTTATGAATTTATATGTGTATATATGTATTTACAGACATATATACACCTATAAACACATAAATACATATGTATACACACACACATATATATATATATATATATATATAGTTATCCAAAATAGTATAGCACTCACAGTTCTTTCATTCCTTATAACATGCCCGGGGTGCAGTATATGTATGCATCCAGAAAAAGAAGGCACTCACCGGGTCTTGAATGAAATCCTTTTAATGCAGTAGTGACGTTTCGGGGTTGCCCCCGTCCTCAGACAATATTTACAGTATAATCATTAACTTACCCCTTATATAAGAACCCAACTCCCACTTGTGTAGCTGTCGGCGGCGTTCCGGAAGTCCAGCAAGCGCGTGGTGTACGCCTACGTCATTTGTTGAGGCAGTTCTGTGCTCAAGATTAAAACAAAGTTAAAAATAATAGCGATCGCTAGCATATAGGCAGCATTTAGGAGGCATATATGGGATAACTCACATAATGTGCATAGTGCACCACTACAAATAGAAATACAAGTGAATATTGCTAATGGTTAAAGACTATATACAGGCAATAGTGATACTGATATAGTTGCGGCGGGGTCCGGGAGTGGCAGAATAGGGGTTAATAACATTATGTAAATGGCGGCGATGTCGGGGCAGCAGATTTGGGGTGTTTAGACTCGGGGGAACATGTTAGGGTGTTAGGTGTAAATGTAATTTGTTTTCTACCATAGAAATCAATGGGATTTTTGGCAGCATCGAACATAAGCTTTCGCTGCTTTCAGACTCCCATTGATTCCTATGGCATCCGCGGCCTCCAGGGTGGCGGATTGAAAACCAGGTACGCTGAGCCGGAATAGTGGCGAGCGTACCTGTTAGATATTTGATAAATGGCAAAAGTTGTCAGATAGTTCCGAATTTGTATTCGGAACATCTGTAATGACGTAAGCATTGATCTGCGTCGTATTGAGACCGGTGGGTAGTATGTTACGTCACAAATTTCATCTTTTGCCGGTCTGTAGGCTTTGATAAATGGGTCGAATCAGGCTCGCCACAATTACGCTGCAGAATTCCAGCGTATTTGCGGTTGATGGCTTGTAATTCCTGTCTTTTTTGAAACAAGTATCTTCTTGTTTCTTTCTTTCTTAAAGGGACACTGAACCCAAATTTTTTCTTTCGTGATTCAGATAGAGCATGAAATGAATGAAGCGAATGAACACAATTTGATAATAGGAGTCAATTAGAAAGTTGCTTAAAATTGCTCTCTATTGACTGTTCCAATCAGTGAGCCAATAGGATTGAGCTCTCATCCTATTGGCTGATTGGAACAGCCAATAGGATTTTAGCAGCTCTAATCCTATTGGCTGATTGGAACCTTTCAGCCAATAGGAATGCAAGGGACGCCATCTTGGATGACGTCACTTGCATTCAAATTCCAGTTTACGGCAGTGACCATATTGAAGAGGAGCTCCGCGCCGGATGTCTTCAGTATGGACCTGCTCCGCGCCGGATGGATGAAGATAGAAGATGCCGTCTGGATGAAGACTTCGCCAGCTGGATGACGATGTAAGAGGCCGTCCGGATGAAGACTTCTTGCTGCCCGGATGAAGACTTCTTGCCGGTTGGATGGATCCTTCAAGCGGGACATCAAGAACTGTAAGTGGATCGTCTGGGGTTAGTGTTAGGTTTATTTAAGGGTTTTTTGGGTGGGTTTTATTTTTAGAGTAGGGTCTGGGCAGTAAAAGAGCTAAATGCCCTTTTAAGGGCAATGTCCATACAAATGCCCTTTTTAGGGCAATGGGGAGCTTAGGTTATTTTAGATAGGGTTTTTATTTGGAGGGGTTGGTTGGTTGGGTGGTGGGTTTTACTGTTGGGGGGTGTTTGTATTTTTCTTTACAGGTAAAAGAGCGTATTTCTTTGGGGCAATGCCCCACAAAAGGCCCTTTTAAGGGCCATTGGTAGTTTATTGTAGGCTAGTTTTTTTTTATTTTGATAGGACTATTAGATTAGGTGTAATTCTTTTTTATTTTTGATAATGTGGTTTGTTTTTTTCGTAATTTAGTGTTTTTTATTTTTTATAACTTAGCGCTTATTTTTGTTTGTAGTTTAGTCATTTTTAATAAGGTTAAATAGTATATTTAAATAATTTGAGTAGGGTTAGTGTTTTTTTAATATGTAATTTAGTTAATTTAATTGGTAGTTTAATTTAAGTGTAGTATAATAGTTAGTGTAGGTTAATTAATAGTTTTAAAATAGTTTATTTTAATTCTACAGGTAAGTATAAATTTATTTTACGATACGGATGTTGTAATAATAATAGCGGGTTGTTAGGTTTAAGGGTTAATAGCTTAATTTAGTTTATGGCGATGTGGGGGGCTGGCGGTTTAGGGGTTAATAAGTTTAGTTAGTTGTAGTGATGTGGGAGGCCAGAGGTTTAGGGGTTAATACGTTTATTTAGTGGCGGTGGGGTCCAGGAGCGGCGGAATAGGGGCTAATACTTTTATTTAGGTTGTGGTGGGGTCGGGGAGCGGCGGAATAGGGGTTAATAACATTTTGTAGGTGGCGGCGATGTCGGGCAGCAGATTAGGGGTGTTTAGACTCAGGGCTTATGTTAGGGTGTTAGGTGTAAACGTAACCAAATCAATGGGATATCTGGCAGCATCGAACATACAGTAAGCTTTCGCTGCTTGTTTCAGACTCCAATTGATTCCTATGGCGGCCGCGGCCTCCAGGTTGGTGGATTGAAAACCAGGTACGCTGGGCCGGAATAGCCGCGAGCGTACCTGTTAAAGGGACAGTCTAGGCCAAAATAAACTTTCATGATTCAGATAGAGCATGTAATTTTAAACAATTTTCCAATTTACTTTTATCACCAATTTTGCTTTGTTCTCTTGGTATTCTTAATTGAAAGCTTAACCTAGAAGGTTCATATGCTAATTTCTTAGACCTTGAAGCCCACCTCTTTCAGATTGCATTTTAACAGTTTTTCACCACTAGAGGGTGTTAGTTCCCGTATTTCATATAGATAACACTGTGCTCGTGCACGAGAAGTTATCTGGGAGCAGGCACTGATTGGCTAGACTGCAAGTCTGTCAAAAGAACTGAAAAAAGGGGCAGTTTGCAGAGGCTTAGATACAAGATAATCACAGAGGTTAAAAGTATATTATTATAACTATGTTGGTTATGCAAAACTGGATAATGGGTAATAAAGGGATTATCTATCTTTTAAAACAATAAAAATTCTGATGTAGACTGTCCCTTTAACTATTTGATAACTTTGAAAAATTGTCAAATAGTGCCGAATGTGTATTCAGAACATCTGTAATGACGTAAGCATCGATCTGTGTCGGATTGAGACCGCTGGCTCTTATGTTACGTCACAGATTTCAACTTTTGCCGGTCCGTAGGCTTTGATAACTAGGTCGGATCAAGCTTGCAACAATTATGTATTTGCGGTTGATGGCTTGATAAATATCTCCCAATGTCTTGAGCCGGCCCTGAATGTTCATAAGTATCAGCGTAATATTAGATTATTATTTCACATTTATGTTCCTTTGAGTAACAAGAACCATTCTGAGCATACATCAGTATCCTTTCATGGAAAGTTTCTGAGTTACCATAGGAGATCAAGATAAAAAATTACATTTGTAAATAGAACTTAAACTAGAACTTTTTTTATTTCTTTGTGTTTTTTAAGTTGCATGAACATTTAATTTTTAATGTTATGTCCCTTTAACTTGTGTAAATTTAAAACTCAGCACGTGTTTATTCTTATTAAAAATGCACACTCTGTTTGAAACATGAACATTTAATTTTAATTTCCAAGTCCCTTTAAAGGGTTAAAAAAAACTTTGGAATACACTTTCATTATTTATTGCATTTCCTTTTTCTGTAATTTCACTCACTGAGTTTTTATAAAGTAATATGCTCCACTGTGTCTTAAAGCAAATGTAACGTGTCATGAATGAGTGCCCGGTTTTTAAAAATATTATTAAAAACAGGGGCGATCCCTGTACTTACGTCAGCAATGACAAAACCGGCTTCCCCCAATCATGGCGTGCCCCCAGAGCATCTATCTCGTGAGGCCACGTCGTGATTGGATGAAGTCGGTTTCGTAATTGCTGTGCTAAGTATAGCATGAGAAGTGGGCGGGGATCCCCGGTCCGGCTCTGCTGAAGAAAAAGGTAATTTTTTTTTTTTTTTAAAGCGCTGTAATGTAAAGTTTCATGAATGAAAGTGCCCCTGTTTTTAACTCATTCATGAAACTTTACATTCACTTTAATTTAAGTTTTCCTTTTATCTATCTTTCCTATTGAGGTAGATATACAGCAATAAAAGAGACTGTGTGTAACGTATGATTATCTATAAGGGTTTCCTTTCCCACACAGCCTTACTTGCACACAATAAATAGAAAAGTATTTCAAACATAGCAGCACCAATTACTTTATAAACACTTTATAAAGAACATTAGAGAAACTAAACCCTCTAACTTGAACTATTATATTGAACTAATTTCAATATTTAACAACTATAATATAATTGAAAAAAAAATCTACATATTATTCTAAGGCTTCAATTTAAATGTATCTTTATATCTAGTGTCTATTTGCTGTTTATCTTCCCTTTAAGCTTTGTATAAGTTAAAGGGACATGAAACCCTCCCCAAAAAAAATTCATTATTTAGGTAAATCAATATAATGCTAAATAAATTTCCAGTTTACTTCTGTTATCAAATTTGCTTCATTCTCTTGGTATCATTTGTTGAAGGAGCAGCAATACACTACTGGTTTCTAACTGAAACATGGGTGAGCCAATGACAATCAGTATATATATAGTATGCAGCCACCAATCAGCAGCTAGAACCTAGGTTATTTGCTGCTCCTGCGCTTACCTAGATAAACCTTTCAGCAAAGGATAACAAGAGAAGGAAACAAATTAAATAAAATAAGAAAATTATAAAATTGTTTCAAATGGTATGTTCTGTCTAAATCATGAATGTCTAATTATGACTTTACTTTCCAAGACCTATGGATATATAACACCCTTTAAATATTATCTCTGCCCTGTCACACAATGTCACTTCTGTATGGGCTTAAGGCTTCATTATCATAAAAATACTATGGATATAATATAAAGGAGAGGAAGTCTATACATGTTTAATCAATGCAGCGCATTGTATTTATATTATAAAGGGAAATGTTTACTTTTCAAATTGATACATCACTATTTACTGTGCCAGGTATTTCTCTTGCAGACAATATTAGCATCTGTGTGTTTAGACAGAGCGGTCCTTTTATGTGTTGTTGGGTTGCGTGTGTATAAATGGCAGACAAATCTGAACTTGTGTGGGAAATATTCCCGCTTTGTGATAACATATTGTAAATGGGTGGAATGCAGCCTCAGGCCGGACCTGTCATGTATCTTATATAGAGCAATCTCTGGCATGGATCCATAAACACTTACTGGGCTTAGCTGCTGATAGATCTCATACACATGGGAAACTACACGTGAGGCTCAACCATGGAACCAAGTGGGTCCAACAGACCCAGGAAACACTTGACAAGGGCAGCCCTTCAGTGACTGTCAGCCCATGACCAATTCTGCCCTCTGTCTCTGCAGGGGACGTCTCAGACTCCCAGAAGCATAATCTCATCATGCACAAAGACACAGAACAGGTCAGGGGGGACATTCAAGGTGGGACAGGTTGTTGCACCATTGTGCATAAGCATTGGTTGTATGCAGGTAGGCAGGCTAGTAGGTTGATAGCTAATCAGTAATGTTATTACTGAGGGGGTGGCATTGCCTTCTCAGACCCAGGCAGCACAATATTTTGAGCTGGCCTTTGTAAGAGCAGTAAACTGTCCCTAAGGTTTCCTGCTGTCTTCAACAAAAAACTCTTCAATTTGTTGGTTACTGGGTACGATGGTAAGTGGGCTAACACAATGGCCTCTAGTTATCAACGTGTCTACTTACCTGCCTTCGCCGGCCCCAATACGCCCACCTAAACTCGCCTACCATCGCCGCCGCGGACCTGAATAATCTCGCCAAAGTTATCAAGAAAGCTGTCAAAAAGCCGTGCACCAAGTACGGGCGATGAGCAGTGGACTGTGATAGTTATCACTCATCCGATCTCACTGCTCTTCGGCTTTTTCCCAGCTTTATTGATATCCCTGTCACTAAGCACCCACACTAAACTACAATGTTCTACCCCCTATACCGGCGCCCCCGGAGCACCCCGCAACTAAATAAAGTTATTAACCCCTAAACCGCCGCTCCTAGACCCCGCCGCAACTATAATAAATGTATTAACCCCTAAACCGCTGCTCCCGGAGCCCACCGCCACCTACATTATACCTAGTAACCCCTATCCTGCCCCCCGTACCGCCGCCACCTATAATAAATTTATTAACCCCTATCCTGCCGACCCCAGACCCCGCCGCAACTATAATAAATGTATTAACCCCTAAACCGCCACTCCTAGACCCCGCCGCAACTATAATAAATGTATTAACCACTAAACCGCTGCTCCCGGAGCCCAACGCCACCTACATTATATCTAGTAACCCCTATCCTGCCCCCCTATACCGCCGCCACCTATAATACATTTTTAACCAATATCCTGCCCCCCCTACACCGCCGCCACTAAAATAAAATTATTATCCCCTAAACCTAAGTCTAAACCTAACCCTAACACCCCCCTAACTTAAATATTAATTAAATACATATAAATATTATAATTCTTATTAACTAAATTAATCCTATTTAAAACTAAATACTTACCTTTAAAATAAACCCTACTATAGCTACAATATTACTAATAATTATATTGTAGCTATTTTAGGATTTATTTTTATTTTACAGGCAAATTTCAATTTATTTTAACTAGGTACAATAGCTATTAAATAGTTATTAACTATTTAATAGCTACCTAGTTAAAATAAAGACAAATTTACCTGTAAAATAAATCCTAACCTAAGTTACAATTACACCTAACACTACACTATCATTAAATAAATTATTCCTATTTAAACGAAATAATTACCTGTAAAATAAACCCTAAGATAGCTACAATGTAATTAATAATTACATTGTAGCTATTTTAGGATTTATATTTATTTTACAGGTAACTTTGTATTTATTTTAGCTAGTTAGAATAGTTATTAAATAGTTATTAACTATTTAATAACTACCTAGCTAAAAGAAATACAAAATTACCTGTAAAATAAATCCTAACCTAAGCTACAATTAAACCTAACACAACACTATCATTAAATTAATTAAATAAATTAGCTACAAATAACTACAATTAAATGCAATTAAATAAACTAACTAAAGTACAAAAAATAAAAAAAAACTAAGTTACAAAAAATAAAAAATAAAAAGTTACAAACATTTAAAAAATATTACAACAATTTTAAGCTACTTAAACCTAATCTAAGCCCCCTAATAAAATAACAAATCCCCCCCAAAATATAAAAATGCCCTACCCTATTCTAAATTATGAAAGTTAACAGCTCTATTACCTTACCAGCCCTTAAAAGGGCCTTTTGCGGGGCATGCCCAAAGTATTCAGCTCTTTTGCCTGTAAAAAAAAAAATACAACCCCCCCAACATTAAAACCCACCACCCACACACCCCTACTCTAACCTAAACCCCCCTTAAATAAACCTAACACTACCCCCCTGAAGATCATCCTACCTTTAGCCGTCTTCAGCCAGCCGACCACCGATGGAACAGAAGAGGACATCCGCAGCGGCCGAAGTCATCATCCAAGGGGCGCTGAAGAAGTCTTCCATCCGATTGAAGTCATCATCCAAGGGGCGCTGAAGAAGTCTTCCATCCGATTGAAGTCATCATTCAGGCGGCGTCTTCAATCTTCATCCATCCGGAGCGGAGCCATCTTCAGACAAGCCGACGCGGAGCCATCTTCTTCCACCGACGACTTACCAATGAATGAAGGTTCCTTTAAGGGACGTCATCCAAGATGGCGTCCCTCGAATTCCGATTGGCTGATAGGATTCTATCAGCCAATCGGAATTAAGGTAGGAAAAATCTGATTGGCTGATTGAATCAGCCAATCAGATTCAAGTTCAATCGGATTGGCTGATCCAATCAGCCAATCAGATTGAGCTCGCATTCTATTGGCTGATCGGAACAGCCAATAGAATGCAAGCTCAATCTGATTGGCTGATTGGATCAATGATAGAATCCTATCAGCCAATCGGAATTCGAGGGACGCCATCTTGGATGACGTTCCTTAAAGGAACCTTCATTCGTCGGGAAGTCATCGGTGGAAGAAGATGGCTCTGCGTCAGCTCGTCTGAAGATGGCTCCGGTCCGCTACGGGTGGATGAAGATTGAAGACGCCGCCTGGATGATGACTTCAATCGGATGGAAGACTTCTTCAGCGCCCCTTAGATGATGACTTCAATCGGATGGAAGACTTCTTCAGCGCCCCCTTGGATGATGACTTCGGCTGCTGCGGATGTCCTCTTCTGTTCCATCGGTGGTCGGCTGGCTGAAGACGGCTAAAGGTAGGATGATCTTCAGGGGGGTAGTGTTAGGTTTATTTAAGGGGGGTTTGGGTTAGAGTAGGGGTGTGTGGGTGGTGGGTTGTAATGTTGGTGGGGGGGTTGTATTTTTATTTTACAGGCAAAAGAGCTGATTTCTTTGGGGCATGCCCCGCAAAAGGCCCTTTTAAGGGCTGGTAAGGTAATAGAGCTGCTACCTTTTAAATGTAGAATAGGGTAGGGCATTTTTTTATTTTGTTTTGTTTTTTATTTTATTAGGGGGCTTAGATTAGGTGTAAGTAGCTTAAAATTGTTGTAATATTTTTTAAATGTTTGTAACTTATTTTTTTTATTTTTTGGACTTTAGTTAGTTTATTTAATTGTATTTAATTGTAGTTATTTTTGAATTAATTAATTTAATGATAGTGTAATGTTAGGTTTAATTGTAACTTAGTTTAGGATTTATTTTACAGGTAATTTTGTATTTCTTTTAGCTAGGTAGTTATTAAATAGTTAATAACTATTTAATAACTATTCTAACTAGCTAAAATAAATACAAAGTTACCTGTAAAATAAATATAAATCCTAAAATAGCTACAATGTAATTATTAATTACATTGTAGCTATCTTAGGGTTTATTTTACAGGTAATTATTCCGTTTAAATAGGAATAATTTATTTAATGATAGTGTAGTGTTAGGTGTAATTGTAACTTAGGTTAGGATTTATTTTACAGGTAAATTTGTCTTTATTTTAACTAGGTAGCTATTAAATAGTTAATAACTATTTAATAGCTATTGTACCTAGTTAAAATAAATTGAAATTTGCCTGTAAAATAAAAATAAATCCTAAAATAGCTACAATATAATTATTAGTTATATTGTAGCTATATTAGTGTTTATTTTATAGGTAAGTATTTAGTTTTAAATAGGATTAATTTAGTTAATAAGAATAATATTTATTTAGATGTATTTAATTAATATTTAAGTTAGGGGGTGTTAGGGTTAGGGTTAGACTTAGGTTTAGGGGTTAATAATTTTATTATAGTGGCGACGGTGTAGGGGGGGCAGGATAGGGGTTAATAAATTTATTATAGGTGGCGACGGTGTAGGGGGGGCAGGATAGGGGTTAATAAATTTATTATAGGTGGCGACGGTGTAGGGGGGCAGATTAGGGGTTAATATGTTTAATATAGGTGGCGGCGGGGTCTGGGAGCGGCGGTTTAGGGGTTAAACAATTTATTTAGTTGCGGCGGGGTCTGGGATCGCCTGGATAGGGGTTAATAAATTTATTATAGGTGGTGGCTGTATAGGGGGGGCAGGATAGGGGTTACTAGGTATAATGTAGGTGGCGGTGGGCTCAGGGAGCGGCGGTTTAGGGGTTAATACATTTATTATAGTTGCGGCGGTGTCTAGGAGCGACGGTTTAGGGGTTAATAAGTTTATTAGGGTGGCAGTGGGCTCCGGGAGCGGCGGTTTAGGGGGTAATAACTTTATTTAGTTGCGGCGGTGTAGGGGGGGACAGATTAGGGGTTAATATGTATAATGTAGGTTGCGGCGGGGTCCGGGAGCGGCGGTTTAGGGGGTAATAAATGTATTTAGTTGCGGCAGTGTAGGGGGGGCAGATTAGGGGTGTTTAGACTCGGGGTACATGTTAGGGTGTTAGGTGTACACATTTCCCATAGGAATCAATGGGATGTCGGGCAGCAGCGAACATGAGCTTTCGCTATGGTCAGACTCCCATTGATTCCTATGGGATCCGCCGCCTCCAGGGCGGCGGATTGAAAACCAGGTACGCTGGGCCGGAAAAGTGCCGAGCGTACCTGCTAGTCATTTGATAACTAGCAAAAGTAGTCAGATTGTGCCGAACTTGTGTGCGGAACATCTGGAGTGATGTAAGAATCTATCTGTGTCGGACTGAGTCCGGTGGATCGAAGCTTACGTCACAAAATTCTACTTTTTCCGGGCAGCAGGGCTTGATAACTAAGGCGAATCAGCCTCGCCACAAATACGCTGCGGAATTCCAGCATATTTGAGGTTGACGGCTTGATAACTAGGGGCCAATGTCTCCCCAAAAACTGTACCTTAGCCCCCACTCTTGAACCTACCACCAAGTGTATTTTTCACAACTGAGCAGTCATTTTATCCCTTTGCTGCCAGTTGCAAACAAATAATTAATTTTGCCTTTTCAGCTGCCAGTAACACATATAAACAGAAGTGCTTTAAACTCTTTGACTGCCCTTCACTTCTTTCTGCTCTATATTTGTAATGTGTTGAGGCATAGAGGACCTTTTGCATTTAGGGACATTAAAATAAACTGGACATTTATGTCAAGTATTTTTGTGGGTGGGGCTAGGTGACCCTTAGTAAGCAGAGAGTTTTATAAGTCCTGTAGAGCTGGAGGAGGGAAAGTGACAAATGGTGAAAATACAGGACAGTTGGGAACTCTTGAAAATGTAAGTTTCCTAACCCATTAGACAAAGAGCTTGGAACAATAAATCTGGGTTCTGGGAAGGCTCTGAAACTGTACACTTGTGACACATCCCCTTTGAAATGAGTTTGTTCTATGACCCTCTGGGCAACAATTGGTTAATGTGCAGAGTAAAATTTTGTAATCTACTAGGTAAATATCAGAGGTTTCCCAGCTCCAGTGATCAGAACCCAATAACAGACCAGATTTACTGGACGTGTGAAGTACAGCACTGCTCATTAATTGTGTCTCACTAACTTGTTCTCATACAAGGTTTTCCTTTAAATGCACATCCCATGACTAGAGCTGAGTTCGCTGGTTTAAAGGGAAGCAGTGATAGAGTATGTAACTGTCTTGTGCAGAACATGTAACCCTATAAGCTTTGCACACAGATTTAGTGAGTTTATAGGGTTACATTTCCGGTGCTATGATAGAGTCTGTAACTCTTTGTGTCAGAACATGTAACCCTATAAGCTTGGCACACACATTTAGTGAGCTTATAGGGTTATATTTCTGGAGCAGTGATAGAGTCTGTAACTGTCTTGTGCAGAACATCTAACCCTATAAGCTTTGCACACAGATTTAGCAAGTTTATAGGGTTACATTTCCAGAGCAGTGATAAAGTCTGTAACTGTCTCTTTGTGCAGAACATGTAACCCTATAAGCTTTGCACACAGATTTAGTGAGTTTATAGGGTTACATTTCCAGAGCAGTGATAGAGTCTGTAACTGTCTTGTGCAGAACATATATAATCCTATAAGCTTTTCACACAGATTTAGTGAGCTTATAGGGTTACATTTCCGGAGCACTAAGAGGGCCTGTAACTGTCTTGTGCAGAACATGTAACCCTATAAGCTTTACACACAGATTTATTGAGCTTATAGGGTTACATTTCCGGAGCAATGATAGAGTCTGTAACTGTCTCTTTGTGCAGAACATGTAACCCTATAAGTAGTGATGTCGCGAACCTAAAATTTTGCGTTCGCGAACGGCGAACGCGAACTTCCGCAAAAGTTTGCGAACCGGGCGAACCGCCATAGACTTCAATAGGCAGGCGAATTTTAAAACCCACAGGGACTCTTTCTGGCCACAAAAGTGATGGAAAAGTTGTTTCAAGGGGACTAACACCTGGACTGTGGCATGCCGGAGGGGGATCCCTGGCAAACTCCCATGGAAAATTACATAGTTGATGCAGAGTCTGGTTTTAATCCATAAAGGGCATAAATCACCAAAACATTCCTAAATTGTTTGGAATAACGTGCTTTAAAACATCAGGTATGATGTTGTATCGTTCAGGTAGTGTAAGGGTTTTTTGAAATGTACACTACAGTTTTAGCAGATATGACTTGCACTGGTGTCACACTGTGCCCTGGCAGGACCTCAAACGCACACGTGTGATGGAAACTGACTGCTATTATTTCAAATTAAAAAAAGTTGTTTTTTTAAATGTATGTACACTACTGTTTTAGCAGATATGAGTGGTGGCACTGGGCAAGTGGGCACAGTATACGCTGTGAGCCTGAGCTGGCAGGCAGGCTGAAATTAGATTACACAGGGAAAAAAAAAAAAAAGCAGACTGATGTTCTAGCCCTAAAAAGGGCTTTTTGGGGTGCTGTCCTTACAGCAGAGATCAGATGAGTCCTTCAGGACTGTAGTGGACACTGAATACACTAGCCTAGCTATCGATTTCCCTATTAAATCAGCAGCAGCTACACTGTCCCTCCTCTCACTAAGAATGCAGGCTCCGAATTAATCTAAAATGGCTGCTGTCCAGGAGGTAGGAGGGTCTGGGAGGGAGTGTCTGCTGCTGATTGGCTGGAATGTGTCTTGTGACTGTGAGCTACAGGGTCAAAGTTTACTCAATGATGACGAATAGGGGGCGGATCGAACATCGCATATGTTCGCCGTCCGCTCCGAACGTGAACATGCTATGTTCGCTGCAAACTATTTGCGGCAGAACTGTTCGCGACATCACTACCTATAAGCTTTGCACACAGATTTAGTGAGCCTATAGGGTTACATCTCCGGAGCACTGAGAGGGCCTGTAACTGTCTTGTGCAGAACATGTAACCCTATAAGCTTTGCACACAGATTTAGTGAGCTTATAGGGTTACATTTCCGGAGCAGTGATAGAGTCTGTAACTGTCTTGTGCAGAACATGTAACCCTATAAGCTTTGCTCACACATTTAGTGAGCTTATAGGGTTACAACTTTGTATTTAAATAAAAACCTAACGTCTTCACCCAGCCGGGCAGAAATCTTCATCCAATCCGGCCAGAAATCTTCATCGAATTCGGGCAGAAGAGGTCCTCCAAGCGGCAGAAGTCTTCATCCAAACGACATCGTCTATCTTCAATCAACTGGAGCGGAGCCATCTTGAATCCAGCCGACGTGGAGCCATCCTCTTCAAACGACATCCTAACACCGAATGACGGTTCCTATAAATGACGTCATCCAAGATGGCGTCCCTTGGATTCCGATTGGCTGATAGGATTCTATCAGCCAATCGGAATTAAGGTAGGAAAAATCCGATTGGCTGATGCAATCGGCCAATCGGATTGAAGTTCAATACGATTGGCTGATCCAATCAGCCAATCGGATTGAGCTTGCATTCTATTGGCTGATTGGAACAGCCAATAGAATGCAAGCTCAATCCGATTGGCTGATTGCATCAGCCAATCAGATTTTTCCTACCTTAATTCCGATTGGCTGATAGAATCCTATCAGCCAATCGGAATTCAAGGGACGCCATATTGTATGACGTCATTTAAAGGAACCGTCATTCGGTGTTAGGACGTCGTTTGAAGAGGATGGCTCCGCGTCGGCTGGATTCAAGATGGCTCCGCTCCGGTTGATTGAAGATAGAAGATGCCGCTTGGATGAAGACTTCTGCCGCTTGGAGGACCTCTTCTGCCCGGATTCAATGAAGATTTCTGCCCGGCTGGGTGAAGACGGCTCAAGGTAGGGTGATCTTCAAGGGGGTAGTGTTAGGTTTTTTTAAGGGGGGTTTGGGTGGGTTTTAGAGTAGGGTTGGGTGTGTGGGTGGTTGGTTTTAATGTTGGGGGGTTGTATTTCTTTTTTTACAGGTAAAAGAGCTGATTACTTTGGGGCAATGCCCCGCAAAAGGCCCTTTTAAGTGCTATTTGTAATTTAGTTTAGGGTAAGGAATTTTATTATTTTGGGGGGCTTTTTTATTTTATTAGGGGGCTTAGATTAGGTGTAATTAGTTTAAACTTCTTGTAATTCTTTTTTATTTTCTGTAATTTAGTGTTTTGGTTTTTTTTGTACTTTAGTAAATTTTAGTTAATTTTATTTAATGTTAGGTAATTGTAGTTAATTAATTTAATTTATTTAATTGTAGTATAGTGTTAGGTGTAATTGTAACTTAGGATTTATTTTACATGTACATTTGTATTTATTTTAGCTAGGTAGCTATTAAATAGTTAATAACTATTTAATAACTATTGTACCTAGTTAAAATAAATACAAAGTTGCCTGTAAAATAAATATAAATCCTAAAATAGCTACAATGTAATTATTAATTATATTGTAGCTATCTTAGGGTTTATTTTATAGGTAAGTATTTAGTTTTAAATAGGAATAATTTATTTAATTATAGGAATATTTATTTAGATTAATTTAAATAATATTTAAGTTAGGGGGGTGTTAGGGTTAGACTTAGGTTTAGGGGTTAATAGATATAATGTAGGTGGTGGCGGTGTAGGGGGCAGATTAGGGGTTAATAAATGTAATGTAGGTGGCGGCGGTCTACAGGTGCGGTGGTTTAGGGGTTAAACAATTTATTTAGTTGCGGCAGGGTCCGGGATCGGCAGGATAGGGGTTAATAACTTTATGTAGGTGGCGGTGGTATAGGGGGTGGCAGATTAGGGGTTAATAGGTATAATGTAGGTGGCGGCGGGGTCCGGGAGCAGCGTTTTAGGGGTTAATATATTTATTATAGTGGTGGCTGGGTCCGGGAGTGGCGTTTTAGGGGTTAATGAGTTTATTTAGTTGCGGGGGGCTCCGGGAGAGGCGGTTTAGGGGGTAAAACTGTATAGTATAGTGTGGGTGCTTAGTGACAGGGTAGCAAGAAAGCTGCGAAGAAGCCGATGAGCAGCGAGATCGATGACTGTTAGTTAACAACAGTCCGCTGCTCTTTGCCCCGTACTTGGTGCGTGGCTTTTTGACAGCTTTCTTGATAAATTTGGTGAATGTATTCAGGTCCACGGCGGCGATGTTAGGCAAGCTCAGGAGAGCGTATTGGGGCCGGCGAATGCAGGTAAATACAGAGCTTGATAACTAGAGGCCAGAGTCTGTAACTGTCTTGTGCAGAACATGTAACCCTATAAGCTTTGCACACAGATTTAGTGAGTTTATAGGGTTACATTTACGGAGCAGTGATAGAGTCTGTGACTGTCTTGTGCAGAACATGTAACCCTATAAGCTTTGCACACAGATTTAGTGAGTTTATAGGGTTACATTTACGGAGCAGTGATAGAGTCTTTGACTGTCTTGTGCAGAACATGTAACCCTATAAGCTTTGCACACAGATTTAGTGAGCTTATAGGGTTACATTTCCGGAGCAGTGATAGAGTCTGTAACTGTCTTGTGCAGAACATGTAACCCTATAAGCTTTGCACACAGATTTAGTGAGTTTATAGGGTTACATTTACGGAGCAGTGATAGAGTCTGTGACTGTCTTGTGCAGAACATGTAACCCTATAAGCTTTGCACACAGATTTAGTGAGTTTATAGGGTTACATTTACGGAGCAGTGATAGAGTCTGTAACTGTCTTGTGCAGAACATGTAACCCTATAAGCTTTGCACACAGATTTAGTGAGTTTATAGGGTTACATTTACGGAGCAGTGATAGAGTCTGTAACTGTCGTGTGTTATTATGAGTGTAACTGAACGGTATCTTGACTCATTTTGAATTCAATTAAACTCAAGCAAACGCATTTACTTTCAATTCGTAATATGCTGCTCCTTACGTCGTGCGCAAAGAGGGATGATAAAGCCCTATTAACAAATCATATATATACACACAGAGAGGGATGATAAAGCCCTATTAACATATCATATATATATACACATAGTGATGTCGCAAACCTAAAAATTTCGGTTCGCGAACGGCGGACTCGAACTTCCGCAACTGTTCGCAAACCGGCGAACCGCGCAAACCGCCAATGACTTCAATAGGCAGGCGAACTTTAAAACCCACAAGGACTCTTTCTGGCCACAATAGTGATGGAAAAGTTGTTTCAAGGGGACTAACACCTGGATTGTGGCATGCCGGAGGGGGATCCATGGCAAAACTCCCACGGAAAATTACATAGTTGATGCAGAGTCTGGTTTTAAGCCATAAAGGGCCTTAATCACCTAACATTCCTAAAAATTTTTTGAATAACGTGCTTTAAAACATCAGGTATGATGTTGTATCGATCAGGTAGTGTAAGGGTTATGCCCGCTTCACAGTGACAGACCAAACTCCCCGTGTAACGCACCGCAAACAACTGCAAACAGTCCATTTGCACAACCACGAGATAGATAGATTTGATAGATAGATACATAGATTACATAGATCAATAGATGCAATATACATATGATAGATACGAATTACATAGATTAATAGATGCAATATACATTTGATAGATACGAATTACATAGATCAATCGATACAATTTACATTTGATAGATACGAATTGCTAGTTAGATAGATTCAATAGATAAATAGATAGATTTGATAGATATATGATTTCCCTGACAGAGTATAACAATAAGACATGCGGTCTGGGACCCGTGGTGTGTTAAGTAGTATTATTCTTAGCAGTTTACTACCTGTTACTCCCCCTATCGGGGAGGTCTATATGGCCTGCATTTTTGGAACAGGGAGATGGAAGAAGATTATTGGTCTGTCCTCCTACTTCAAATTTGGCCTAAACACAAGTGGCTTTTTCAAATCAGTCCGGCCACGAGATAGATAGATTTGATAGATAGATATACATAGATTGATAGTTAGATAGAATCGATAGAAGATAAATAGATAGATTTGATAGATATATAATTACCCTGACAAAGTATAATAATTAAACATGCGGTCTGGGACCCATGGTAACTAGGTTGTGTTAAGTAGTACTATTCTTAGCACTTTAATCCCTGTTACTCCCCCTATCGGGGGAGGTGTATATGGCCTGCATGATTATCCTGACAAAATATAATAATAAGACATGCGGTCTGGGACCCATGGTAACTAGGTTGTGTTAAGTAATACTATTCTTAGCACTTTAATCCCTGTTACTCCCCCAATCGGGGGAGGTCTATATGGCCTGCATGATTACCCTGACAAAGTATAACAACAAAACATGCGGTCTGGGACCCATGGTAACTAGGTTGTGTTAAGTAGTACTGTTCTTATTAGTTTAATCCCTGTTACTCCCCCTATTGGGGGAGGTCTATATGGCCTGCATGATTACCCTGACAAAGTATAACAACAAGACATGCGGTCTGGGACCCATGGTAACTAGGTTGTGTTAAGTAGTACTATTCTTAGCACTTTAATACCTGTTACTCCCCCTATTGGGGGAGGTCTATATGGCCTGCATGATTACCCTGACCAAGTATAACAACAAAACATGCGGTCTGTGACCCATGGTAACTAGGTTGTGTTAAGTAGTACTATTCTTAGCACTTTAATCCCTGTAACTCCCCCTATCGGGGGAGGTCTATATGGCCTGCCTGATTTTTAAAATGTACACTTACACTACTATTAAACAAATTATGAGTGGTGGCACTGGGCAAGTGGGCACAGTATACGCTGTGAGCCTGACACAAAAAAGCAGACTGATGTTTCAAAGTCAAAAATGTTTATTTTTTAAATATTAAAAGTACTGTTACAACAAATATGAGTGGTGCCACTAACTTGGCAAGTGGGCCTGGCACACACACACTGGCAGGCAGGCAACTTCAATTAGATTACTATAGTAGACTGATGTTTCACAGTCAAAAAAGTTTTTTATTAAATATTTACAATACTGTTATAACAAATATGAGTGGTGGCACTAGTTGGCAAGTGGGCCTGGCACACACGCTGGCAGGCAGGAAACTGCAATTCAATTGCACTAGCAGACTGATGATTCACAGTCAAAAAAGTGTTTATTTTAAATATTTACAATACTGCTATAACAAATGTGATTGGTGGCACTAGTTGGCAAGTGGGCCTGGCACACACGCTGGGAGGCAGGCAACTTCAATTAGATTACACTAGCAGACTGATGTTTCACAGTCAAAAAAGTTTTTTTTTTTTAAATATTTACAATACTGTTATAACAAATATGATTGGTGGCACTAGTTGGCAAGTGGGCCTGGCACACACACTGGGAGGCAGGCAACTTCAATTAGATTACAATAGCAGACTGATGTTTCACAGTCAAAAAAGTTTTTTTTTTTTTTTTTTAAATATTTACAATACTGTTATAACAAATATGATTGGTGGCACTAGTTGGCAAGTGGGCCTGGCACACACGTTGGGAGGCAGGCAACTGCAATTAGATTACACTAGCTGATTGATGTTTCACAGTCAAAAAAGTTTTTTTTTAAATATTTACTATACTGTTATAACAAATATGATTGGTGGCACTAGTTGGTAAGTGGGCCTGGCACACACGCTGGCAGGCAGGCAACTGCAATCCAATTGCACTAGCAGATTGATGATTCACAGTCAAAAAAGGTTTTATTTTAAATATTTACAATACTGTTATAACAAATATGATTGGTGGCACTATTTGGCAAGTGGGCCTGGCACACACGCTGGCAGGCAGGCAACTGCAATTCAATTGCACTAGCAGACTGATGATTCACAGTCAAAAAATGTTTTATTTTAAATATTTACAATACTGTTATAACAAATATGATTGGTGGCACTAGTTGGCAAGTGGGCCTTGCACACATGCTGGCAGACAGGCAACTGCAATTCAATTGCACTAGCAGACTGATGATTCACAGTCAAAAAAGTTTTTATTTTAAATATTTGCACTACTGTTATAACAAATATGATTGGTGGCACTAGTTGGCAAGTGGGCCTGGCACACACACTAGCAGGCAGGCAACTTCAATTAGATTACACTAGCAGACTGTTGTTTAACAGTCAAAAAAGTTTTTTTTTAAAAAATTTACACTACTGTTATAACAAATATGATTGGTGGCACTAGTTGGCAAGTGGGCCTAGCACACACGCTGGGAGGAAGACAACTGCAATTAGATTACACTAGCTGACTGATGTTTCACTGTAAAAAAAGTTTTTATTTTAAATATTTACAATACTGTTATAACAAATATGATTGGTGGCACTAGTTGGCAAGTGGGCCTGGCACACACGCTGGCAGGCAAGCAACTGCAATTCAATTGCACTAGCAGACTGATGATTCACACTCAAAAGTTTTTATTTTAAATATTTACAATACTGTTATAACAAATATGATTGGTGGCACTAGTTGGCAAGTGGCCCTGGCACACACGCTGGAAGGAAGGCAAATGCAATTAGAGTACACTAGCTGACTGATGTTTCACAGTCAAAAAAGTTTTTTTTAAAAATATTTACACTACTGTTATAACAAATATGATTGGTGGCACTAGTTGGCAAGTGGGCCTGGCACACATGCTGGGAGGCAGGCAACTTAAATTAGATTACACTAGCAGACTGAAGTTTCACAGTCAAAAAAGTTTTTTTTTTAAATATTTACAATACTGTTATAACAAATATGATTGGTGGCACTAGTTGGCAAGTGGGCCTGGCACACACGCTGGCAGGCAGGCAACTGCAATTCAATTGCACTAGCAGACTGATGATTCACAGTCAAAAAAGTTTTTATTTTAAATATTTACAAAACTGTTATAACAAATATGATTGGTGGCACTAGTTGGCAAGTGAGCCTGGCACACACGCTGGCAGGCAGGCAACTTCAATTAGATTACACTAGCAGACTGATGTTTCACAGTCAAAAATGTTTTTATTTTAAATATTTACACTACTGTTATAACAAATATGATTGGTGGCACTAGTTGGCAAGTGGGCCTGGCACACACACTGGGAGGAAGGCAACTGCAATTAGATTACACTAGCTGACTGATGCTTCACAGTCAAAAAAAGTTTTTTTTTAAATATTTACACTACTGTTATAAAAAATATGATTGGTGGCACTAGTTGGCAAGTGGGCCTGGCACACACGCTGGCAGGCAGGAAACTGCAATTCAATTGCACTAGCAGACTGATGATTCACAGTCAAAAAAGGTTTTATTTTAAATATTTACAATACTGTTATAACAAATATGATTGGTGGCACTAGTTGGCAAGTGGGCTTTGCACACACACTGGCAGACAGGCAACTGCAATTCAATTGCACTAGCAGACTGATGATTCACGGTCAAAACAGTTTTTATTTTAAATATTTACAAAACTGTTATAACAAATATGATTGGTGGCACTAGTTGGCAAGTGGGCCTGGCACACACGCTGGCAGGCAGGCAACTGCAATTCAATTGCACTAGCAGACTGATGATTCACAGTCAAAAAAGTTTTTATTTTAAATATTTACACTACTGTTATAGCAAATATGATTGGTGGCACTAGTTGGTAAGTGGGGCTGGCAGGCAGGCAACTTCAATTAGATTACACTAGCAGACTGTTGTTTAACATTCAAAAAAGGTTTTTTTAAAATATTTACACTACTGTTATAACAAATATGATTGGTGGCACTAGTTGGCAAGTGGGCCTAGCACAGACGCTGGGAGGAAGGCAACTGCAATTAGATTACACTAGCTGACTGATGTTTCACTGTCAAAAAAGTTTTTATTTTAAATATTTACAAAACTGTTATAACAAATATGATTGGTGGCACTAGTTGGCAAGTGGGCCTGGCAAACACGCTGGCAGGCAGGCAACTGCAATTCAATTGCACTGGCAGACTGATGATTCACAGTCAAAAAAGTTTTTATTTTAAATATTTACAATACTTTTATAACAAATATGATTGGTGGCACTAGTTGGCAAGTGGGCCTGGCACACACGCTGGCAGGCAGGCAACTGCAATTCAATTGCACTAGCAGACTGATGATTCACAGTCAAAAGTTTTTATTTTAAATATTTACAATACTGTTATAACAAATATGATTGGTGGCACTAGTTGGCAAGTGGGCCTGGCACACACGCTGGGAGGCAGGCAACTTCAATTAGATTACACTAGCAGACTGATGTTTCACAGTCAAAAAAGTTTTTTTTTAAATATTTACAATACTGTTATAACAAATATGATTGGTGGCACTAGTTGGCAAGTGGGCCTGGCACACACGCTGGCAGGCAGGCAACTGCAATTCAATTGCACTAGCAGATTGATGATTCACAGTCAAAAAAGTTTTTATTTTAAATATTTACAATACTGTTATAACAAATATGATTGGTGGCACTAGTTGGCAAGTGGGCCTGGCACACACACTGGCAGGCAGGCAACTTCAATTAGATTACACTAGCAGACTGATGATTCACAGTCAAAAAGTTTTTATTTTAAATATTTACACTACTGTTATAACAAATATGATTGGTGGCACTAGTTGGCACGTGGGGCTGGCACACACGCTGGGAGGAAGGCAACCGCAATTAGATTACACTAGCTGACTGATGCTTCACAGTCAAAAAAGTTTTTTTTTTTAAATATTTACATTACTGTTAAAGCAAATATGATTGGTGGCACTAGTTGGCAAGTGGGCCTGGCACACACGCTGGCAGGCAGGAAACTACAATTCAATTGCACTAGCAGACTGATGATTCACAGTCAAAAAAGGTTTTATTTTAAATATTTACAATACTGTTATAACAAATATGATTGGTGGCACTAGTTGGCAAGTGGGCCTTGCACACACGCTGGCAGGCAGGCAACTGCAATTCAATTGCACTAGCAGACTGATGAGTCACAGTCAAAAAAGTTTTTATTTTAAATATTTACAAAACTGTTATAACAAATATGATTGGTGGCACTAGTTGGCAAGTGGGCCTGGCACACACGCTGGCAGACAGGCAACTGCAATTAAATAACACTAGCAGACTGATGTAAAAGTTTTTTTTTTTTTAAAAGTTACACTAATGTTACAACAGATAGGAGTGGTGGCACTGAGGATGGAAGTAGGCACAGTATGTGCTGGCAGCCTGACACACAGGCTGGCACTAGTGGCAGGCTGGCCTGGCAACTAAAATTAAATAACACTAGAAGACTGATGTAAAAGTTTTTTTTTACAAAATTTAAACTAATGTTACACTAGATAGGAGTGGTGGCACTGAGGATGGAAGTAGGCACAGTATATGCTGGCAGCCTGACACACAGGCTGGCACTAGTGGCAGCCAGGCTGGCCTGGCAACTAAGATTAAATAACACTAGAAGAGGACTGATGTAAAAGTTTTTTTTTAAAAAAATTTACACTAATGTTACACCAGATATAAGTGGTGGAAAACAGAGCTATTAATCACAGTATATGATGTGGGCCTGACACACAGGCCTGATGGAAAATGAAATTAGATTACACTAGCAAAATGATGTAAAAGTTTTTTTTTTTTTTTAAATTTAAAATAATGTTATCCAGATATCAGTGGTGGCACAGAAGAATTAATCACAGTATATGATGTGGGCCTGACACACAGGCCTGATAGAAAATGAAATTAGATTACACTAGCAAAATGATGTAAAAGTTTTTTTTTTTTAATTTTACACTAATGTTACACCAGATATCAGTGGTGGCACTAATCACAGTATATGCTGTGAGCCTCACACACAGGCTGACAGCCAGACAATGCATGCAAATAAATGGGGTGCTGTCCTTACAGCAGAGATTAGATGATTCCTTCAGGACTGTAGTGGACACTAAATACACTAGCCTAGCTATCAATTTCCCTATAAAATCACCAGCTGCAGCTCTAACCCTCCTCTCACTAAGAATGCAGGAACGTAATGAATCTAAAATGGCTGCTGCCCAGGAGCTGGGAGGATCTGTGAGGGAGTGTCTGCTGCTGATTGGCTCAAATGTGTCAGAAGGCTGTGAGATACAGGGTCAAAGTTTCCTCAATGATGACGAATAGGGGGCGGATCGAACATCGCATATGTTCGCCCACCGCGGCAAACGCAAACAAGCTAAGATCGCCGGGGACTGTTCTCCGGCGAACAGTTCGCGACATCACTATATACACACAGAGAGGGATGATAAAGCCCTATTAACAAATCATATATACACACACAGAGAGGGATGATAAAGCCCTATTAACAAATCATATATACACACACAGAGAGTTATGATAAACCCCTATTAACAAATCATATATACACACACACAGAGGGATGATAAACCCCTATTAACAAATCATATATACACACACAGAGAGGGATGATAAACCCCTATTAACATATCATATATACACACACAGAGAGGGATGATAAACCCTATTAACAAATCATATATACACACACAGAGAGGGATGATAAACCCCTATTAACAAATCATATATACACACACAGAGAGGGATGATAAGGGCTGATGCTGTATCTGGTAGTTCCAACCCCTTCAAAACAACTTAACATAACTACTTAACTTATAAATAAAGACACGACACAGATAGCTGGGATTTAAAGACCATAACGATGGTCACATTTATTAACTTGACTTCAACGGAAGTCATTCAAATATTTAACTTGTGGCGGCATTCGAGGCCTAGTAAACTATTAGCTCCATATGACAAGAGGTCGCAGCCAGATGTCGTGGAATAGCAAATGCCAAGGGTGGGCACAAATGTGGCCCCACCCCATTCCGTCTAGTAGGCGCGGACGTCCTAAAGGATCTTCAGCCAGCAGACCCGCGGGGCGGGGCCCCCCAGGTCACGACCTGAGGACATCACCCCCGCCCATTAGCCCGACTGTCACCTCTACAGACTCCGCCCTCAATTGTTGATGGCTACGACCTCCCGCCATTAGGAGATACGTGGATGTTATGATGCGCTTCAGCCTCTAAGGCACTGGTATGGCCAAGCCCTGCAGCAAGGCTCGCCCAGGAAGCAAATAAATTACGGCTAAGGTCTTACCAAGACTAGGTCAACTAACCCCATCCCTGCCTTTCGCATCTAAAGGACCAGCAACCCGTCCGGGAAGCCATCTGCCTGAATGACGCCTAAAAACTGTTGCAATAGCAATTACTTAATTAACCATTCAACAATAGGGTTGGGAGGGAGGGAAACTTTCTCCTTGCAAAATCCCAGGTGGAAGAGGCCAGATTGTTCCAGAACTTCGTTTATATTAGGTGAGCCTAAGACCTCCCCTCACTTTGCAACATTGTTGCTGCTACACTACACTGGGATTTTCCACTAGCCTGTCAGCTCATCCCTTAACTCCATTACAGGAGACTCTGCTACCTTTCATTCCCCTAAGGGCTGATGCTGTATCTGGTAGTTCCAACCCCTTCAAAACAACTTAACATAACTACTTAACTTATAAATAAAGACACGACACAGATAGCTGGGATTTAAAGACCATAACGATGGTCACATTTATTAACTTGACTTCAACGGAAGTCATTCAAATATTTAACTTGTGGCGGCATTCGAGGCCTAGTAAACTATTAGCTCCATATGACAAGAGGTCGCAGCCAGATGTCGTGGAATAGCAAATGCCAAGGGTGGGCACAAATGTGGCCCCACCCCATTCCGTCTAGTAGGCGCGGACGTCCTAAAGGATCTTCAGCCAGCAGACCCGCGGGGCGGGGCCCCCCAGGTCACGACCTGAGGACATCACCCCCGCCCATTAGCCCGACTGTCACCTCTACAGACTCCGCCCTCAATTGTTGATGGCTACGACCTCCCGCCACAAGAGACAGGCACTCCCACATAAACCGGGCTCTTGCCGCCACCCGCTAAATATTACTAACCAGAGCCGTTTTGAGGTCCACCAGGAAGATCGCCAGCCCTTCGTCGGACAGGTGCACCCCGTCCGGGCGATACAGCCCTTTTTTGTCCGCTGAGATCAGTTCATGGCGGACCACAAAACCCCCTACCTCTATTACTGCTCTACCCAGCTCCCTGTTAACTTTTTTCCTAACCCTATATGCTATCCTCGGTGTAGGGAAATATCTCCAACGCAGCCGGGGGATTATGTTGGACCAGGCCAGCCTAACCCCCGGAAACGTGGAACAGATCCACTTGACATCCGACCTCATCGCATTGATGAGATCTAGAGCAGGTGCACTCCCTATATCATTTCCCCCCATGTGAAGGAGGATGATGTGGGGCTGTCCCCATCGATGTCTGGCATTCTGGAGGAGGGCAGGCAAACCATCCCACTGTAAGCCTCTACGGCCCAACCACCGTATTGATGCCTGAGACGTCGGAATCCCCAACTGCTGCCCCTCAGGAAGAGAATGGGCCTTCAGTGCCGCCCAGTGCACGTAGGAGTGCCCTATTATCCAGATACGAGAAGGACCTGTAGCCACACCTGAAAAACGGATTACATAGTCAATCACCTTAGACTAAAACTAAACAACACAACCAAACAAATGTAAACGCCAGTTTCCTTCCTCCTACACCGAATACCCCCTAGGCTTCAGCTGGAGGGCGCACGTAAGACTTGTAACATTGGGACCTCCATCGGCCCAACTTCTGTATGCGATCTCCTTTCCAGCCTAGCGCGGCCGCGCTGGTGGCAGCCCCTATTCGGAAGGAATGGGGGGTGATTCTACACTTCCCCAAACCTGCTGCAAGCGCTACCTTTCTGAGCACCGCTGCGAACTGGTACCGGGAGAGATTCGAACCGTCGGAATGCACTAAGAACTGGGCGGGGGCCCGTGGTCGCTGCGCCATGTAGGCCCTTGTACTCACAACCGGGCAGACGCCTGATGCCGAGGGAGTCAGAGTGATCCACACCCCTTTCCCCTCCTGGTCAGTCTTCGAGTGCGGGATAAACAATAACAAATTATCGCCCGCCAGTTTGACATGAGCCAACTGCATACCCGTGTTAATTGCATCCTTTGAGGTTGCGACCAGCTCGCCCGGCCTGAGGGCCGCAAAGAACGCCAAGGAGAATACGCACTGAAACAGTTCTCTTTCGCCGGGTTCGACGCAAATGCCCTCGATTGCGTCCACCAGCCTGGCTAGCCTACAAAATGTGACAGGTTCGCGCGCATCTTTCGCTCTACCCTCAAGCCTTCCCCAGCCCTTAATCACTTGCTTCACCAGGAAACCTTTCGTGATATTGGGCCACTCTAGCATATTGCAAAAGAAGGAGATTGCAGCTATTCTATTGGATATAGCGCCCTTCGAAGTCCCTTGCCCATGTTTCTCTGCCAGCCACTCCAAGAACAGATCCCTCGAGACCCTTTCCGGCGCTGCGCCTTGTGCGTAACAGTAACTTACCCACTCGCCCCAGTGCTGTGAATAAGCTCTCCACGTGTTCTGCGCCAGGGATGCCCTCACTAGGTGCCTTATGGACCTCCCTGCCCCGCCAACTGCCAGATAGAGTGGGGACAAGGTAAGCCAACTGCTGCTGCGTTAGGGGCCAGTCTGCGAAACTGTTCCCATTGAAACCTCGAGAGTGCGTCCGCCAGGGTGTTGTTGACCCCGGGAACGTACCTCGCGGAAAACTGAATATTGTATTGCAAGCACCTCAGCACTAGCTGTCGCAAGTACCTAACAACTACCGGTGACGACGCGGACAACCTATTTATGGCGAAAACAACGCTAGCGTTGTCCGTCCAAAACACTATGTAGCGATCCTTTAACGCCAACCCCCAGAGCTCCATAGCCACAACTATGGGAAAGAGCTCCAGAAGTGTCAAGTTCCTTGTCAGTCCTGCTCGGACCCATGCCAAGGGCCATGGCTCAGCGCTCCATTGCCCATCCAAATAGGCGCCATAACCTGCTGCTCCAGCTGCATCCGTCAGCAGGTGCACTGTCTGACTGGAAACCCTAGGAGCGCGCCACAGCAGAGTTCCATTGAAGCCTTGCAGGAAGAGTTCCCATACCTTCAGATCTTCCCGCATGTCTTCCGAAACCGACACTTTACGTGTGCCGTGCGGATTGGAAAGTAAAGCCTCCATCCTCCTGTTAAACACGCGACCCATGGGTATAATTTTGCACGCAAAATTGAGTAAGCCTAGCACGGACTGAAGCTCCCTCAGGGGCATGCTCTTCGCTGCCCTGGCTTTGCGCACCGCCGCGAGCATTGCTTCCACCTTATCGGCTGGGAGACGACATAGCCTTGCAGCAGTGTCAATTTCGATCCCCAAGTACGTGAGTCTTGTACAGGGGCCCTGTGTTTTTTCCTCAGCCAGTGGCACTCCAAATTTCGACATTAGCCTACGCATTACTGCGATCAGTCGATCGCATTCGCGAGTGTCCGCGGTGCCAACCAGCAGGAAGTCGTCCAGATAATGAGCGACTATTCCCCCGCCGGCCTCCGTGATGATGGCCCAGTGCAAGAATGAGCTAAACTCTTCAAAATAAGCACACGATAGCGAGCAACCCATGGGCAAACATTTGTCTACAAAATAATTCCCCTCGAATTTACACCCCATCAGTCTGAAAGACGCTGGGTGTATGGGGAGTAACCGAAAGGCAGATTCGATGTCCATTTTGGCTAGCAGCGCGCCCGGACCCGCCGCCAACACTAATTCCAACGCCTGGTCAAACGATTGGTAAGACACCGAGCTTATCATTGGGTCTATTGCGTCATTGACAGAACCCCCTTTCGGGTAGGACAAATGCTGAATCAGGCGGAACTTCCCTGGTTCCTTTTTGGGAACCACCCCTAAAGGGGGAAATAACTAGGTCAGGGATGGGAGGTTGGTCAAATGGACCAGCAAATCTTCCCAGAGCAATTTCTTTGCTCAGTTTCGCCCTAACTTCACCCGGCATTTCGTAAGCCGACTTCAGATTCTTGTGCGACGAGGACCCCATTACCAACCCCAATGTTGGTATCTTGAAACCTTCGCCAATCCCCGCTAGTAGGTTGGCAGCCGACACCCTGTCTGGGTAGGCCGCCAGCCAAGGTCTAATGGCGTCCAGCTTCAGGGGTGTTGGAGCCCTTTTGTCCAGCCCCCCCCGATTTTGCCCCACGGAAAGCTCCTCCGTCCCTCCGCTTCGGGCATTCAACACCTGGGTGTTGACCGCTGCAGTACATGCAAGCGTGCCGAAAGGAACAGGAAGCTCCTTTGTCACACTGCTTCTCATTGTATTTCCAGCACTCCCTGCCTCTCCGCTTGATGGGGCCCGTTGGCCTCTGGGGCCCTGACCGCAGCAAGGGAGCTCCTGCCCCCCCTTTTTCCGGTATGAGCAGGGACCACAGGTCCAAGTCTTTTACCCCAAAGTTCAAGACCGGGTTATCGACCATCTTCCGCCTAAATTCGCTATCATAAGCACGCCACATGCCTTCCCCATATCTATTATAGATACATTCAATGATTTCCGCGTACTTAATTACATCGACCGCGGCCTCCGGCCTCTGTTCGATGTAGCAGGAGGAGAATACCCTAAAGCACTTCCTCCACTCCTCAAATGTATCTGGGCGCTGGATCTTCTTTGGCCCAGTCCCATCCTCACTACGCTCTTTATCTCGCTGCGCCTCAAGGGACAGCTCGAACATATTGACGTATTTATGATCGCGGATTTTTTGTACCGTCTTGGGCTTGAGATGTGCATGGAGGCAGTGGATCTTGCAGGGATAAGAGTCTCCCTGCAATGCCACCCTCCTGGTACTGACTGACATGTCCTGCAGCTGCGCAACGCTCTCGCTTCCCTGGCCACTGCCCTTGGATATTGTCGCCGTGCTTTGCCCCGCTAACGGCGCAGCCTGCTCCATGTTACCTAAACCTCTAGCCTGATTACGCTCAGCCACCAATAGCCTTAACATTTTGAACATGCGACGCTGCCCCTTACTGTTAAGCCCTAAGTTCTTCCCACCATCTGAGTCTGAATCAGTGCTATAGTCGGTGTCAGTAATGCGTGACAAATTAAATACATTTCTCTCACCAACTGCCGATGTTGACGGGGTAGATGTTCCTGGTGCAGCTGCCACTGATCCGCCTGCTGGCTGTACAGATAGTCCTACTCCCGTTGTACCCGGGCCCTCTGTCCTCTGCGGTGTAGGCACCATGTCCTGTGGGGGAGAAACAAACGAGAGGGGAGTATCCAGGCCAGCCGTGTGTCCCCCTTGACTGCCGCCCCCAATCGGGGTAGAAGTACTGCCCCCGGCCCTGTCTGGGACCCCTCTAGCCCTCTCGTCATTCATATCACCACTCCATTCATTCGCTGGCCCTGCCACATAGGGGGATTCTCTGACCACACGCTCCCTGACTGAATGAACGTTCTGAGCACCTGCCGCAACAAGCCCTTTGCCCCCTTGGACCCCTGCAGTTATTGTGCCTAGCGACTCGCCCTGTGCCCCATCAGTGGGCGCATTCACCCTTGTTTGGGGTACATAGTTGCTGCTGGCACCCCCCCTGTGATACCACTGGCGCTCCAGCAATGCGCTTCTAGCTCTCCCATAAGCCTGCTTGCTAACACTGGAACCCCTGAGCCTCCCTCTCTGCGCGCCGCGGCCTCTCTGTAAGGGACTTGCTCTGTTTGCATTGCTAGCTATTGCAGAGTGTCGCGCAGCGGAGCAGGCCCGCCCGGATACTCCCCCCTCACCTGTGGAGAGTACCCGGCTAGGCCTCCTGCGCGCTCGCTGGATGTGCCGCTCTGATCCAGGTTCCGGCCGTGTGACTACCGCGGCGCCGGAAGTGACGTCACGCGTGTCACCTGACCGGCCGGAAATGGACGCGGCGGACGCAAGGCCGCAACCGGAGCCTGCACTGGTAGTTGCAGGCTCCGACTGAGCCACCAATGATAGCGGCGGTCCGGTGAGTGGGCGAGGACCCGCGGGCCCCGCTCCAGTAACCGACTGAGCCACCAATGAGGCATCCGTGCCGGGCCCTAGGGACCCGGCCGGATGATTTACCATACTGGGCCCTGCCTGATGAGGGTCCCCAGGCCCCCGGCCCAATTGAGGGGGATAATGAGGGGCGGTAGGCCCCGGTTCCACCCGGCTTGCCACCGGAGGCAGAACGGCGGCCGTGAGGGCCTTAAACATGCCCACTATGGCCGCCGCCGCCTCCGGCGACATTCCGGAGGCCGTAAGGGCCCCCAGGCCTGCCTCCAAAGCCGTGTCTAGGCCGGATGGGCCAGCGCTCACTGCACCCGCCTGTCCCGCAACCATCACAGTACCGGGCCCGGCGGGTGCAAGTTCAGGGGCTGGGGGGTTAGTGACCACAACATTAGGAGTTAAAGCAGATGATACTGGCCTTGTTTTCTCCGGAGTTGGTGGCACCACATCCTCATCCTCCTCTTCAATTACAGGTGCACTCCTCAAGGATCTCCCAGGGGACTCCCTGAAGCGAATGGGCACCGCAGCACTTCTCTTAGATCTAGACATTTTCGCTTGAAGAATGGCAAAACTTTCTCCTTGCAAAATCCCAGGTGGAAGAGGCCAGATTGTTCCAGAACTTCGTTTATATTAGGTGAGCCTAAGACCTCCCCTCACTTTGCAACATTGTTGCTGCTACACTACACTGGGATTTTCCACTAGCCTGTCAGCTCATCCCTTAACTCCATTACAGGAGACTCTGCTACCTTTCATTCCCCTAAACCCCTATTAACAAATCATATATACACACAGAGAGGGATGATAAACCCTATTAACAAATCATATATACACACACAGAGAGGGATGATAAACCCTATTAACATATCATATATACACACACAGAGAGGGATGATAAAGCCCTATTAACATATCATATATACACACACAGAGAGGGATGATAAAGCCCTATTAACATATCATATATACACACACAGAGAGGGATGATAAAGCCCTATTAACATATCATATATACACACACAGAGAGGGATGATAAAGCCCTATTAACATATCATATATACACACACAGAGAGGGATGATAAACCCTATTAACATATCATATATACACACACAGAGAGGGATGATAAACCCTATTAACATATCATATATACACACACAGAGAGGGATGATAAAGCCCTATTAACATATCATATATACACACACAGAGAGGGATGATAAAGCCCTATTAACATATCATATATACACACACAGAGAGGGATGATAAAGCCCTATTAACATATCATATATACACACACAGAGAGGGATGATAAAGCCCTATTAACATATCATATATACACACACAGAGAGGGATGATAAAGCCCTATTAACAAATCATATATACACACACAGAGAGGGATGATAAAGCCCTATTAACATATCATATATACACACACAGAGAGGGATGATATATACACACACAGAGAGGGATGATAAAGCCCTATTAACAAATCATATACACACACACAGAGAGGGATGATAAACCCTATTAACATATCATATATACACACACAGAGAGGGATGATAAACCCCTATTAACAAATCATATATACACACACAGAGAGGGATGATAAACCCCTATTAACATATCATATATACACACACAGAGCTCCCGATAATCATTTTTAGTTTTAAGAGAAAGGAAAAAGTACTTTAATTACACATGAATGGACAGTGTATTGTATTTTTTTCTCTCCTTTAATGTGTTCCCAATGATCTATTTTACCTACTGGAGTGTATTTGAAACAGCTGATTTTGCCTGCTGTATCCCCTATATTGAACATTTCAGTAATTTATTAAAGGTTAAAAAAATAACAAGGTACCAAAACGATATGTTTATAAAACATTTAGGGCTTGATTACAAGTGAAGCGTTAATTTATCGCACACCCTTAAAATTCGCATTACAAGTAGCTGGTTATTCCTACCACTAGCTCACGGTAGCAATTAATGATCCGAAAATTAGCCAGAGGTCAGAACTCATTATTTTTTAAAATGTCCCTCAACTGGCCCCAAACTTTAGAGTTTGTGTCTATAATTATAAAAAAATAATAGCATCTTTAATTTTTTTGCTGCCCATTGCTGCCTGACTTACCCTTGGGGAATACCACTAGTAACTGACAAGGTATTTGAATGGAAAGGGCTATAATGGATATAAAAATACATATACATGTCTAAATATGTGCATGTATGCATGAATATATACATGGGTCAAGTCCTACAAAAAAAAGTGTGGGAACTCACCAAGACTTCCACCTCCTCACAATTAATATTGTTTTATATATACACACATACACTTACACACTTACACACTCACACACACCCTGTATTTATATGTATATAATCTAAACACTTTAGTTAATGAAAGCAAATCAAATCCAATGAAGGGTTGAATGGTTGCCTTTGGGTCTGAGAATCCTCCTCTGTCACAGAGTCTCACCCACTTAAGGTGCAATAGTCCTTTTTCTGCTGAGAGGAGCTAAATAACCCCAGAGCAAGCTACACAGAATGTAAGCACCATGTGTTACAAACAGTGCAGGGTGATCACACCCCAGTACTGCTAACAGGCTTGCATTTAGGGTATTGTAGAGAGTGTTAATGCCTATTACTAGAGGATCTCACTATCCCTCTTACCAGACTGTGCCCCAGCTTCTCCCACCAGCAGCAGCAGTGTTTACTGTAGCTTTTCTGTTCTCTGTCCAGGGGGAACTTAGTTCTTCCTGCAAAAATAGTGCAGGAACTCACTATATTCGACTTGACCCCTAAATATATACATATGTTTATATGTGTATACATGTGTGTTTAAATACATATATACACATGTATACGCATATATACATTATATACTTTGGCTCCGTTTCTACACAAATACCTGAAAAAATAAATACATTTACAAAATATACATTATTTATAGATCTCAGCAAGTCCAATACGCCAGAAGAGGAGCAGACTTGTATACTTATATACTTTTACAGTTATTTTATTATTATTTTTAATATCATTATTCATTTGACTCTATCAACCATAGACCCTTGTCACCCTTGTTTATTTTATTTTCTTATACATATTTTATACATTTTTTATGATCTATAAATTAGACCATCATAGTATAACGCCCTCTACTTTTCTTCTCAATTCTGAGAAGATTTGTTGTCCTTTATATATACAAAATATATATTTGAAAATAAATAGAACATTTTCTTCTATGTGAAGAACATTTAATGTAAAATATTCATAACTACCTTGGAGTTACCGCTGTAGTTTTTTTTTCAGTTTGCGCCCTCCATTGAAGTCTTCGGAGAAAAGAAGTTAACATGGTCACACTATCCAAAGTCCTCAATTAGCGCCCATCGGCTTCGCTTGTGTGCAAACATATTGCTTTCAACTTGTAATACGTACACTAACCGGCCCACATTAAAAGTTTATTTCTGGCAGGGTTTGCACATGCGCAAAAGCGCTAAACAGTGCACCACTTACAACCTAGCCTTTTGAGGGACACCCGCAAAACACTTCATCTAGAAAACAGCCAACACTAGCACATGACAACAAGAAAACTAAAAAAAAATTAAAAGAAAAGAAAAACTAATGTCTTTAGCTACGTAATAGACAAGAAAATCAAAAGCTAAACGTCTTTAGCTATGTGATAGACAAGAAAATGAAAAACTAAACGTCTTTAGCTACGTAATAATAAAAGAAAAGAAAAAACAAAAGTCTTTAGCTATGTTATAATACAAGAAAATAAAAAACTAACGGCTAGATTTGTTGTGCGTTAGGGTAAAAAAGCAGCGTTAACAGGTCCTAAAGCTGCTTTTTTACGCCCGCTGGTATTACTAGTCTTGCAGGTTTAGGGGCCCCGCACACTTTTTTGGCTTTACCGCAAAACGACTTACGTAAACTTCGTAAAGTCTTTTTTCTATGGGACTTCCATAGCGCTGGTATTACGAGTCTGTCCTGGGAGGCCAAAAAGTGAGCAGTACACCCTCTACCTCCAAGATCCCTAACGCATTCTAAAGTCTGTAGTTATGAGTTTTACACTACAACGCCGTAGCATAAAACTCATAACTAAAGTGTTAAAAAGTACACTAACACCCATAAACTACCTATTAACCCCTAAACCGAGGCCCTCCCGCATCGCAAATACTAAAATAAAATTTTGAACCCCTAATCTGCCGCTCCGGACATTGCCGCCACTATAATAAACATATTAACCCTTAAACCGCTGCACTCCCGCCTTGCAAACACTAGTTAAATAATATTAACCCCTAATCTGCTATCCCTAACATCGCCGCCACCTACCTACATTTATTAACCCCTAATCTGCTGTCCCCAATGTCGCCGCCAATATATTAAATGTATTAACCCCTAAATCTAAGTCTAACCCTAACACCCCCTAACTTAAATATAATTTAAATAAATCTAAATAAAATTCCTATCATTAACTACATTATTCCTATTTAAAACTAAATACTTACCTATAAAACAAAACCTAAGCTAGCTACAATATAACTAATAGTTACATTGTAGCTAGTTTAGGGTTTATTTTTATTTTACAGGCAAGTTTGTATTTATTTTAACTAGGTAGAATAGTTATTAAATAGTTATTAACTATTTAATAACTACCGAGCTAAAATAAAGACAAAAGTAACTGTAAAATAAAACCTAACATAAGTTACACTAACACCTAACACTACACTACAATTAAATAAATTACCTAAATTAAATACATTTGAATAAATTAAATACAATTAGCTAAAGTACAAAAACAAACAAACACTAAATTACAGAAAATAATAAACAAATTACAAGATATTTAAACTAATTACACCTAATCTAATAGCCCAATCAAAATAAAAAAAGCTCCCCCAAAATAAAAAAAAAACGTAGCCTAAACTAAACTACCAATAGCCCTTAAAGGGGCCTTTTGCAGGGCATTGCCCCAAAGAAATCAGCTCTTTTACCTGTAAAAAAAATATAAACACCCCCCAACAGTAAAACCCACCACCCACACAACAAACCCCCCAAATAAAAACCTAACTAAAAAAACCTAAGCTCCCCATTGCCCTGAAAAGTGCACTTTTGCGGCCCAAAGTCCTAAACTTAAAATAAAACCCACCCAATACACCCTTAAAAAAAACCTAACACTAACCCCCTGAAGATCGACTTACTGTTCTGAAGACCGGACATCCATCCTCAAGGAAGCGGCAGAAGTCTTCACCCAATCGGGGCCGAAGTCCTCAACGAAGCTGGGAGAAGTCTTCATCCAAGCCGGGCGAAGTGGTCCTCCAGACAGGCAGAAGTCTTCATTCAGACGGCATCTTCTATCTTCATCCATCTGACGCGGAGGATTGAGTTTGCATTCTATTGGCTGTTCCAATCAGCCAATAGAATGCAGGCTCAATCCTATTGGCTGATTGCATCAGCCAATAGGATTTTTTCTACCTTAATTCCGTTTGGCTGATAGAATTCTATCAGCCAATCGGAATCTAAGGGACGCCATCTTGGATGACGTCATTTAAAGGAACCTTCATTCAGTAAGAAGACTCAGGTAAAAGTGCTGATTTCTTTAGGGCAATGCCCTGCAAAAGGCCCTTTTAAGGGCTATTGGTAGTTTAGTTTAGGCTAGGGTTTTTTGTTTTATTTTGATAGGGCTATTAGATTAGGTGTAATTAGTTTAAATATCTTATAATTTGTTTATTATTTTCTGTAATTTAGTGGGGGGGTTTTTTGTACTTTAGCTAATTGTATTTAATTTATTTAATTAAATTAAATTTAGGTAATTTATTTAATTGTAGTGTAGTGTTAGGTGTTAGTGTAACTTAGGCTAGGTTTTATTTTACAGGTACTTTTGTCTTTATTTTAGCTCGGTAGTTATAAATAGTTAATAACTATTTAATAACTATTCTACCTAGTTAAAATAAATACAAACTTGCCTGTAAAATAAAAATAAACCCTAAGCTAGCAACAATGTAACTATTAGTTATATTGTAGCTAGCTTAGGGTTTATTTTATAGGTAAGTATTTAGTTTTAAATAGGAATAATGTAGTTAATGATAGGAATTTTATTTATATTTACTTAAATTATATTTAACTTAGGGGGTGTTAGGGTTAGGGTTAGACTTAGATTTAGGGGTTAATACATTTAATATAGTGGCGGTGATGTTGGGGACGGCAGATTAGGGGTTAATAAATGTAGGCAGGTGGCGGCAATGTTAGGGATAGCAGATTAGGGGTTATTATTATTTAACTAGTGTTTGCGAGGCGGGAGTGCGGCAGTTTAGGGGTTAATATGTTTATTATAGTGGCGGTGGATGTCCGGAGTGGTAGATTAGGGGTTAAAAAATATAATGTAGGTGGCGACAATGTCGGGGGCTGAAGATTAGGGGTGTTTAGACTCGGGGTTCATGTTAGGGTGTTAGGTGTAAACATAATTTTTTTTTTCCCCATAGGAATCAATGGGGCTGCGTTACTGAGTTTGACGCTGCTTTTTGGCAGGTGTTAGACTTTTTCTCAGCCCGGCTCTCCCCATTGATGTCTATGGGGAAATCGTGCCCGAGTATGTACGACCAGCTCATCGCTGACTTAAGCAGCACTGGTATTGAAGTGCGGTAAGGAGCACAATTTTGCTCAACGCTCACTTCTTGCCTTTTAACGCCGGGTTTGTAAAAATCTGTAATACCAGCCCTGTAGGCAAGTGAGCGGTGAGACAAAACTGCTCATTAGAACTGCACAGCTCATAACGAAAAACTCGTAATCTGGCCGTAAATGTCTTTAGATCTGTGATAGACAAGAAAGTGAGAGAATATACTTCCCCCAGCCAGCACTGTTTTCTTGTTTGTGAGGTCTATGAGAATTGAGAAACCTTCTGTTCTATTCCGCGAAACGATTCTTCCTTTTGTTACATTAGAATCATTTGCAATAAACATTTTTAAGCCTTTCAGAGGTTGACGCAGCAGTAATTATTGATGTCATTTGATGTACGAGGTATCATTTATTGACGGGAGACCCTTAGACTGGGCCATCTCTGTTGACGTGAATAATAGGGAGCAATATTAGGGTACTTTGCATCATTTAAAGTGTCTTTTATTTTTGTAATCTGTTCTTCAACTGGGATAAAAAAAAAGAGAAATAATTCCTCGAGGGGGAGAATTTGTGTATTCGTTAATGTTGCAGATAATTGTTCTTTTATGTTTGTTTTTTACTTCGATATTTCAGTAAATACATATTTTTAGTGAGAAATAATATTTTTTTATTGGCGTTTATTAATTAACTGAGATAATGTAAGATTGTGTTTAGGAGATACCAGTTAGACGATGATTTGTTACTTATTTAATAAAAATGACTATATTTTATAATAATATTTTCACTGTTTCTCGCATTATTCTCTCTAGGCTGTATATCTCCACCGAGACCAAATGTATGGACCCCGACAACAAGTTATTGAAGAAATGGCTTAAGAAGTTTTGTCGCATACATCCCTGTAAAGATCTTTAAAACAAAAGGCACATTCCCAGCTTGTTTTTCCTCCAGCTGTCACTTGTGTTGTACACTGACTGGCATTATTTATAATGTTAGCCTTAAAGGGCTATTTACCATAAAAGATTTTAATAATGCGTATTGAAGAAAAAACTTTACACTGCAATTTCATCGTTTCTTTTTCTAGTTCCCAGAAAGGCGGGAGTGCATTTCTTGGTATTCAGAAGCTTGAATTATATATATATATATATGTGTCTCTGATTGGCCTCAGCACATAAAAACAATGTTCAACTGACTTTTCAACGGTGTGTCCCTGGACTGGAAATCAATATTTAGGGTTAGATTACAAGTGGAACACTAAATTATTGCACGCACTAGATAATTAGCCAGCCATTACAAGTGGCTAGTTATTGCTATAGTGAGCTTGCGGTAGCAAATAGCTCTCAGAAAATTAACCAGAGATCCAATCTCTGGTTAATTTTCTAAAAGTGCCCCAAATGCCCTAAAAATAGAGGGCAACTTTCTGTTGGGGTACCACAAGGCTCCGTCCTCGGTCCCCTTCTCTTCTCAATCTACATGTCATCATTAGATTCCCTAATAAAGTCCCAGGGGTTCTAAAATCATTTGTATGCTGACAATACCCAAATCTACCTCTCTGCTAACCCGTGTCACTAACTGTCTTTCTCACATCTCTTCCTGGATGTCCTCTCACTACCTTAAGCTAAATCTCTCCAAAACTGAGCTCCTTATTTTCCTCCCTTCTCTAAAAATCTCCACCCCCAATCTCTCTATAACTGTCGACAACTCCATCATTACCCCTACACCGCATGCCCGATGTCTTGGGGTCACATTTGACTCAGATCTTTCCTTCACTCCCCACATTCAGTCCTTGGCTAAAGCCTGCCACTTCCACCCTAAAAAATCTCTAAAATTAGATGTTTCCTTACACAAGACACAACTAAGATTTTAATCCACTCATCCTTTCCCACCTCGACTACTGCAATTCTGTCCTCTCTGGTATCCCTAGCTGCCGCCTAGCTCCTTTACAATCCATAATGAATGCCTCTGCCAGGCTCATCCTTCTTACACGTCGCTCTTCATCTGCTGCACCTCTCTGCCAATCCCTTCACTCGCTTCCTCTTACCTCTAGGATTAAACACAAAATTCTGACTCTGACATACAAAGCCCTCAACTGCACTGCTCCCCCCTATATCTCAGATCTTGTCTCCAGATACTCTCCCTCCAGTCCCTTTTGCTCTGCTCATGACCTCCTACTCTCCTCCTCTCTTGTCACCTCATCACACTCCCGTTTACAGGACTTCTCCAGACTGGCTCCCATCTTATTGAACTCTCTGCCTCGCTCCACAAGACTCTCCCCTAGTTTTGAAAGCTTCAAGTGCTCCCTAAAGACTCTACTATTCAGGGATGCATACAACCAACACTAACCTTTCTTTATACGAGTTCCTCTCCTCTATTGCTATCCCCTTGAATCCCCTTAGCATGTAAGCCTAAGAGCTAACTACAACAGTGTGACTTTTGGCAGGACCCTCTACCTGTTTGATCCCTATAAATGTTTTGTTGTATACCACCTATGTTTATAGCACTGCGGAATCTGTTGGCGTTCTACAAATAACTGATAATAATAATAATAATAAAAAACAACTGCACTAGGCAGTATTTTGGAGGTAAAGTTGGCAGGAGCGGAGTGTTAGAAAAAAAACGATACAGAAAAGTGCCTTCACATTGTGGTCTATGGGAATTGTGTGTTCCCAGTAAATATATATGTACAGTATATGCTTATATACATATATATTTATGTGTTAATATCTGTATATACAGATATTAACACATAAATATAAATATATATATATAGTTGCTGCCATTACTGTGCGACTTAACCCTTCACTGTACTTTAGTTTTGATGCTGTCTCTGATGGGATCAAAACGAGTCACCCATTGGAGCCTATGGAAACGTGCTCTTTTAAATTGCTGTTAAACGTTAATACCAGCGCATATTAGCGTGCGCTGGTATTACACAGTAGAGATCAAATATCGATGTCTTGAAAGCGATATTTAGCACTCCACTTGTAATCTGGCCCTGAGTTTGCTAATAAAGTGACAGTTTTAAATGCTTTTAAAACATATACAGTATTTTATATGCAGAGTTTTGCTAAGCAGTGATTAATTTCTAAAACATATGTAAAAATAATTGTAATGTCCCTTTAAGGCACTCAGTTTTTTTATATATTGATACACAATATAGCCACAATAAGAGGCAGTTATAAACCTTTCAGCTGGCCGGTCATGTTGGGTCACATGACTGGAAACAGCGAGTATGAACATACAAATACAGGGAATCTGCCGAGTAACAAGTGCTTTGTTTGGCTGAGATTCGGTGTGGGCGCTGGTCAGTAGAGAGCAGCCAATAGGCTGAGAGGGATATAGTCCGACTTGCACATCTAATGATTTTCTTCTACAAAATTACCCACTAACATCTTTCAATTTTTTTGGAGGATAATTACAATATAACAGATGTATTTTTTATAGGGCAATGTAGGGCCAACCTAATCCACCAGAAACAGTTATCGCGTGATTTCCCACTGACTTTGCAACATATCACCTTCAGTAATAATATACACAGTATACTAAGTTCAATAGAGATAATCCAGTCCAATAGTTTATAAGAAACTGTGCTTTTAACTAGTTTTTGGCTAAGAAAAAGAAGCAAAAATAAATCACCTGAGCTGCCTATGTTTTCATGGGGGGATCGTGATGACTTGGAGTGTAAGATATAGAAAGGGATCAATATATAATGTCTGAGAATTAGGTGACATATGGGAAACAAGGTGTTAATATTTCTCAGTTCCAACAGCCACAGTTCCCCACTGCCCTGGTTTAATCTATGGTTTGTCACATAGCTAGAAATACTCAAAGAAACATTAATCAGATTAAAGAGGAACTGAAAAATCCTTTTTGAAACATTCTGAGGATTTCAGAATTCGTTTTGGTCAGCTAGGCTAAGACTATTCAGCTTTTCTAATTGACAAAGCATTTAAAGACGCGTTATCCATAGACAGGAAAGAACTGTTCCAGGATAGGCCAAAGAAGAAGAACAAGAAAAAGTTGCCAGTATTTATGACAGATTATAGCCAACCGTTTAATGATGTCTCATGAATCTTACATGGTTCACTACCCATTTTGATGAGGGATGAAGATCTTTACCCTTGAGTTAAACAAGGATGTAAGGGATGACATTTCCAGTAATATGTTAGCACCAAGTGTGATTAGGATGACACAACCAGCAATATCTAGAAGCAGTTGGTTGTGGTGCAAAGGACACTTCAGATGTGGATCAGCGAAATATAAGGCTTGTAAATATGTGCTTCAATTATAAAATCATTTTCAATCTGCAGTTACGCAAAGGGTTTACATGAACAATGCCTCTACAAATTACAGATCCCCATTTGTAGTGTATTTGATAAATTGCACTTTTTGTAACAAACAGAATGTAGGACTCAGTACCAGAGAGGTAAGGGTCAGGATAAGAAAGGATTTGAGTGACATTACCTCAGAGATCCCAAGATCCGAAGTGGCTGCTCACTTTCAAATGGTACACAATAAGGATGTCCAAGGGTTTAAATGGCAAGTGATAGAATTACTTAACGTCCCCAGGAGGGCGGCGACAGAGATCTTTTGTTACACAAGAGAGAGGCATTTTGGATATTTACCCTTAAAACAAGAGTACCAAGAGATTTTAATGTGGAGACAAACATTATTATTTTTGGGCTATAACGATTTTCTATTTCTTTTGAAAATGTCTGATAATTACAAACACCATTTTAAATATTTATGAATACATTACTTATGAACATGAATAATATTGTTTTAGACATCATATATAATATGAAGAGGACATAATAATAATCACTCTAGACTTTATTCATACTGACGCTTTCTTACGCACTCACAGAAAGTGAATTATATTGTGAAATTTGTACATAGATTGTAAGATTGACATTACATGGATCAGTGAAACAGAATGAAGTATATTTATGCATAATATTCAGCTTACCCTATGAATGTTATTTGTATATCATTCTTCTGTTCTTTACATACGTATTTATGTTTCGTATGTTTCACATTTATGCATTAAAGAGTTAACTTTTCTTAGAGTCATGGCTAGAAATGTATGTAAATGGAGATCAGACTCAGGTGCTGCAGGTCTATGATTAAGGCATGCAGGTGAAACGCGTAAGACTGTTGCAACCTGGAGTATATGCCATGCATGTTTTAACTTTTTTTGCCAATAAAAGCTAAATTTTACACTTTTAATCCTGCCTCGCTGTTTTTTATTTTTTTGGAGCTGTTATTGGAGGAACCAGGATATTCATTGGTGGTTTGCAGGTAGTGTACAGCTGATGATTGGAAGTGTATATTTGACATGATGAGCTTAAGGGATCTATCTATCAAGCTTCGAATGGAGCTTGAGGCCCTGTGTTTCTGGTGAGTCTGCAGGCTCGTCAGAAACACGAGCTATGAAGCAGCGGTCTAAAGACCGCTGCTCCATAACTCTGTTCGCCTGCTCTGATGAGGCAGTCAGGAATCGCCGGAATTCAACCCGATCGAGTACGATTGGGTTGATTGACACCTCCCTGCTGGCGGGCCGATTGGCCGCGAGTCTGCAGGGGGCGGCGTTGCACCAGCAGCTCTTGTGAGCTGCTGGTGCAATGCTGAATACGGAGAGCGTATTGTTCTCCGTATTCAGCGAGGTCTGGCGGACCTGATCCGCACTGTCGGATCAGGTCTGACAGACATATGATAAATAGGCCTCATAGTCTTACAAAAGTGCCGATGTTCTATCAGATTCTGCTCCTTTGTCCGAATCTTCTCCCTCTGAATGTGCATGCTATGAATGACGTACTTGCACTCCACATATATTAATCAGGAATGTGTGGAATGTGATTATGTCAATCAGCAACATGCGCACTCAGAGGGATCAGATTCTGACAAGGAAAGTGTGTCGGATCTTGCTGCCGCACTACGAGATGCACACATGCGCTATTTAATATGTAATACTGTCAAACAAATTAAAAGTGCATAATATATATATATACAGGACAAAGTTTAATCACTTCTCACGGTAATGAAAAATGCAGGTGTGCTTTCATTGTCGTACTTTTCATCACCATAACAAGTCATTGAACTGTGTCCTGTATATATACTGTATATATATATGTGCACTTTAATTTGTTTGACAGTATTACATTTCAACAGCACATGCAAGCATCTCTTAGCGGCAGCAAGATCCGACATAACTTCCTTGTCAGAATCTGCTCCCTCTGAGTGCACATATAGCTGATTTACATAATCGCATTCAACATATTCCCAATTAACATATGTGGAGTGCAATTACATCATACAGACTATACACACTCAGAGGAAGCAGATTCTGATAGAACACCGGTATCACAAGACTGAGAGGCGGATTGCTGGAGTATAGTTTGGAATGGAGACTGCCAGACTCACACCATTGCCGCTGTCTGTGTATATACAAGGTAGGCACTAAGATGTATTTTTCAGATGTAGCTCCTATACTGAGCGCTTTTATTGGGAATCTTTTTCGGTCTGATTTTCCACAGCTCCACCCACAGAACACCCGCTATTCCACTCCTGCCAATCACGACTCTGCCTTCTTAACTCTCACAGCTCTGCCCACAAGTCTACAGCACACAATCTAGACCTTCGAGTCCCAGAACAAGTCTGAGAAATGTTGGGATCTGTCATAACAACAGACAAAAATAGCAAGAATTATAGGAAAGTGAGACATTCGCAATGAAAGCTGTCTACTAGTAAAGTGACTACAAAGAACCTTTCTTGAAGGGAAAGAAAACCCCAAAATGTTATTTAATGATTTGGATAGAACAAGTTTAAACTACTTAACAATTTACTTTTATAATCACATTTGCTTCATTCTCTTGTTATCCTTTGCTGAGGGAACAGCACTGCACTACTGAGGTAATGAACAATGAGGTAATGTAAAAATATAATGACCCCATTACTACAATGTTTGTATATAAAGGGATATTTAGCTAGGAGAGACTGCTGAGCCCCACATATAGATTACTGTAACCAAAGTACAGATCCCTATTGCTCAGCACCGTTCGTGGAATAAAAGCCTAAATAGAGTCACATGGAGGATATGATAGGATAACAGAAGGACGAGTGTTGTCAAGTAGCTGCAAAGCTTCCCAGAGAGCAAGATGCAACATGGGTAATATTTGTTTATTTTCTTTCTCTATAAACATTGCTGCGCTAATAATGGGTTTTGTCGTTTGCTACCTCATTTAATAACTGTGTGATTATTTTTCAGAGAGAGCGTGTTATTCTTGTGGGAGAGAGAGCTTGTTAGAACAAACTTCTTAAAGGGACATTAAACCCACATTTTTTTCTTTCATTATTCAGATAGAGAATACAATTTTGAACAACATTCCAATTTACTTCGATTATCTAATTTCCTTAATTCTTTAGATATCCTTTGTTTAAGAAATAGCAATGCATATGGGTGAGCCAATAACACAAGGCATCTATGTGCAGCCACCAATCAGCAGCTCCCAAGCCTATCTAGATAGGCTTTTCAGCAAATAATATCAAGAGAATGAAGCAAATTAGATAAGAAAAGTAAATTAGAAAGTTGTTTAAAATTGCATGCCCTTTCTAAACCATGAAAGAAAACAAAAATGGGTTTAATGTCCCTTTAACCCCTTAATGACCGAGGACGTGCAGGGTACATCCTCAAAAAAAATACAGTTAACGCCTGAGGACGTACCCTGCACATACTCGGTCTGGAAAGCAGCTGTAAGTGATCCTGCTCGCTTCCAGCTGCTTTCCGGTTATTGCAGTGATGCCTCAATATCGAGGCATCCTACAATAACCTTTTTTAGCCATCCGATGGCCGGTATCGTTGGTGGGTGGGAGGCAGGTGGCGGCCATCGATGGGCCTTGTGATGTGGAGGGGGCGGGATCATGGGCGGGGATAGCCGGGGGCATGCACGGACGGACACGCGTGCACGGGGAGGCGGACACGTGCACAGGGAGGGAGCAGGTGGGATCCGCTAAACTACAGAAAAACTTGTGTTAAAAGGGGGGAATAAATTTTATAAAATCGATCAGTCAGGGAGTGGGGGAGTTGGTCTGTTGGTGGGGAAGCTGCACTACAGAAAAAAATTAAATAAATAAATAAAACCTATTGTTTTTTGCAAACTGCAGACAGACATCGTCGGAAATCAACCCGATTGGGTATGATCGGGTTGATTTACACATCCCTGCTGGCGGCCCATTGGCCGCGAGTCTGCAGGGGGCGACGTTGCACCAGCAGCTCTTGTAAGCTGCTGGTGCAATGTTGAATACGGAGAGCGCATTGCTCTCCGTATTCAGCGAGGTCTGGCGGACCTGATCCGCACTGTCAGATCAGGTCCGCCAGATTTTGTTAAATAGGGGCCACTGACTACAGAACCCTACAGCATTAACCCTGTGTCTGTCTCTCTCTGCTACAACCCAGTGTATGTACTAACTACAGAACCAAACAGTATTCACCCTGTGTCTGTCTCTCTCTCTCTTACAACCCAGTGTAAGTACTGACTACAGAACCAAACAGTATTCACCCTGTGTCTGTCTCTCTCTCTGCTACAACCCAGTGTATTTACTGACTATAGAACCATACAATATTGACCATGTGTCTGTCTCTCTCTCTGTTACAACCCAGTGTATGTACTGACTACAGAACCATACAGTATTCACCCTGTGTCTGTCTGTCTCTCTCTCTGTTACAACCCAGTGTAAGTACTGTATACAGAACCATACAGTATTCACCATGTGTCCGTCTCTCTCTCTCTGTTACAACCCAGTGTGTGTACTGACTACAGAACCATACAGTATTCAGCCTGTGTCTGTCTGTCTCTCTCTCTGTTACAACCCAGTGTATGTACTGACTACAGAACCATACAGTATTCACCATGTGTCCGTCTCTCTCTCTGTTACATCCCAGTGTATGTACTGACTACAGAACCATACAATATTCACCCTGTGCCTGTCTCTCTCTCTGTTACAACCCAGTTTATGTACTGACTACAGAACCATACAGCATTCACCCTGTGTCTGTCTCTCTCTGCTACAACCCAGTGTAAAGAACCATACAGCATTCACCCTGTGCCTGTCTCTCTCTCTGTTACAACCCAGTTTATGTACTGAGTACAGAACCATTCAGCATTCACCCTGTGTCTGTCTCTCTCTCTGTTACAACCCAGTGTATGTACTGACTACAGAACCATACAGTATTCACCATGTGTCCGTCTCTCTCTCTGTTACAACCCAGTGTATGTACTGACTACAGAACCATACAGTATTCACCCTGTGCCTGTCTCTCTCTCTGTTACAACCCAGTTTATGTACTGACTACAGAACCATACAGCATTCACCCTGTGTTTCTCTCTCTCTGCTACAACCCAGTGTATGTACTGACCAGTGACTACAGAACCATATAGTATTCACCCTGTGTCTGTATCTCTCTCTGCTACAACCCAGTGTATGTACTGACTACAGAACCATACAGCATTCGCCCTGTGTCTGTCTCTCTCTCTGCTACAACCCAGTGTATGTACTGACTACAGAACCATACAGCATTCACCCTGTGTCTGTCTCTCTCTCTGCTACAACCCAGTGTATGTACTGATTACAGAACCATACAGCATTCAAGTCAAGTCAAGAATACTTTATTAGCATGACATTATTACATGTGTTGCCAAAGTAATATGTTACAATAAAACAGATCAATAACAATTTATAAAGTAGGAGTATAGTGGGTAAATATGATAGTTCATATAATCTGATTGGGGGTTCTGGTCATGTGACAGTCTGCTACATATCTTGTTACTATCCTTGTAGCTTTGTTGTTTTCTCCTAAGAGTACGCATAGTCTTTCTTGTTCCGACATCTGTGGAAAGTCTGTTATTTCTTTCATTATTTTTGGGAAGTATTTATCCCTTAAGGGTTTGTATCTTGTACAGTACAAGAGGAAGTGCGCTTCGGTCTCTCTGTCCCCACTGTCACACTGTGCACATTGTCTGGCTGCCATGGGTCTCCATTTTGTCTGATATCTGCCAGTCTCTATTTCCAGCTGGTGGTCAGAGATTCTGTATTTAGTGAGTATCCGTCTGTGCTTTTGGTTGGTGACACATGTGAGATACTCAGCTAGTTTGTACTCTCTTTGTATAGACCTGTAACACTCCAGCTTGTTCTGTTGCCCTATCTGTTCCTCCCAGTGCCCAGTGTACCTCTCCTTCAGAGCTGTTTGTATTGTAAGGTTTTTGGTGACACTCTCTCATGGGCTGTGCTTTTTGCTGATGTGGTTTTGCAGGTCTGATATATATTCTCTAAATGCTTTTGATGCTGGGTCACAGAGTGCTTGGTGGTAAAGTGTGCTTGTGTCACTATTTGTGAGGTGACACCAGAATTTGTACACCCGTTTTTGCATTGGTAGCAACAATGGGAATCTTCCCAGCTCTGCTCTGCACCCATTGTTAGGGGCGCTTCTGTGTACCCGCAGTGCATATTTACAGAATTGGAGATGTGCAATTTCTGTGAGAGTTTTGTCCCATTCTCGTTAGATCTGGGTCAGTGTTGGGCCCCAGACCTCACAGCCATACAGCAGGATTGGTACAATGGTGCTTACAAATACCTTAAGTAACAGTTCTGTAGGAGGGTTTAGACTGGCTAGCAGCTTCTTTATTGCATGGAAGGCTCTGAGGGCTTTTTCTTGCAGTGTTTATCATGATGGCCAGTTTAAAGCTTCCTGATACACTCAGTGTAAACCCAAGATAGGTATAATTTAATGAGTGCTCTACCTCTTTAGAGAACAATAGGAATTTGATTTTTTGCTGGAAATTTTTGGGCTTTTTCTGGAAAATCATGACTTTCGTTTTTTCCATATTCACTTCCATTGCCCATGACTTACAGTATGTCTGCAGTAGGTCTACTTTTTCTTGCAAACCCACTGCTGTGGGGGACAGGATGAGCAGGTCATCTGCATATAAGAGACAATGGATTTCATTCCCATTCAGGGATATACCTGGTGCTGTGCATTTCTCCAGTACTGTGGACAGATCACATTACATGATAGCTTGTAATGTGAAGATGTGGTATGTGGTTCTTTGTTTAGGGAGGAAACCTATCTGAGTCATGTGCAGGGTTCTGCTGTCTATTAGAAATTTTAATATTCTCTGGTTCAGGATTGTGCAGAAGAGTTTGCTCACATTGCTGTTTACACAGACTCTCTTGTAGTTATTTGGGTCAGTTAGATCCCCATATTTGTGGATTGGGGTAACCAGACCTTCTGTCCATGTTTCTGGGAAGTGCCCTGATTGTAAGATGATATTAAACAGGTTTGTGAGCGCCTATTGGAGCTGTGGGCTGCTGTGAATCAGCATCTCATTTAGTATTTGGTCAGATCCACAAGCTTTTCTTGGTTTTAATGACTTTATGCCTTCTGCAACTTCCTGTAGTGTGAAGGGGAAGTCTAGAGGAGTTTGATAGTTCTTTATTACATTTTCTAAATTTAACAGTTTTTCACAAGTTTCTTTTTGTGACGTATTGAGCTTATTATGTTCTAGATCTTTGTATAATGTTTGAAAATAATCTGTCCATATGTCACCATCTTGGATTGGAATATGCCCAGTGGCTTTTGATGTGAATTTTTTCCACAAGCTCCAAAAGGAATTATTATTTGTTGATTCTTGAATTTGGGAAAGGGTTTTATTTAGGTGGTTTATTTTCTTGTGTTTGAGGGTGGATTTGACTCTTTTAGTTTATGGTTATATGTGCACCTCAGATCCTCTTGCAGTGGTTCTCTTTGATAATTTTCTCACCTCAAGTCTTAAAGGGACACTGAACCCACATTTTTTCTTTTGTGATTCAGATAGAGCATGCAATTTTAAGCAACTTTCTAATTTACTCCTATTATCAATTTTTCTTCGTTCTCTTGCTATCTTTATTTGAAAAAGAAGGCTTCTAAGGATTTTTTTAGTTCAGAACAATAGACAGCAGTTTTTTTTTATTGGTGGATAAATGTATCCACCAATCAGCAAGGACAACCCAGGTTGTTCACCAAAAATGGGCCGGCATCTAAACTTACATTCTTGCATTTCAAATAAAGATACCAAAAGAATAAAGAAAATTTGGTAACAGGAGTAAATTAGAAAGTTGCTTAAAATTTCATGCTCTATCTGAAAAACAAAAGAAAAAATGTGGGTTCAGTGTCCCTTTAAGGCTGCACATTCTTTATCAAACCAATCATTTTATTGTTATTTTTCCTTTGTTTTTTGTCTGACAGTTTAAGGGATTTGTTTGCTGATCTATGGAGAATAGTTGTTAAATCATTTGTTGCTGTATTTGTGTCATATGGAGTATAACTGTAGCTTCTATTAATGAAAGCATTCATTTGATTAGTTATCTCCTCAGTTTCCAAGCTGTTCATAAAGATTTCCTCCCCACCTCCTGTTTCCCATCCTACCCATCTAGATTGTAAGTTCCCACGGGAATAGGGCCCTCAGTTCCCCCTGTTTTTTTCTGTAAAATTTTGTTGTATTGTTTCTCCATTGTACTGTTATATTTGTACCCATGGGCAGCGCTGCAGAATCTGTTGGCGCTTTATAAATAAAAAATAATAATAAATAATACTTTGTTGGGACCACAGGTAATTAGGGGGCATTCTGTACAGATGTTTCCTGGCTTTCCATGTTGGGATTTTCTTTGAACTGTTGATGTGTCTGACAATTTGGTTATGGTATTTCTGTTGTCTAGGTCAGTTATCACATAGTCAATGACACATTTACCACTTGATGAGCTAAATGTAAAACTTCCCAGCCTGTCTCCAGTTACCCTTCCATTTTCAATGTACAAACCTAATCTTTTACAAACATCAAGGAGTTTTTTCCCATGTGTGTTTATTATTTTATCATAGCTGTTTCTCTGAGTGTCCATCAGGGTGTCAAAATTCATACTCTTTCCAAATATATGTTTATTTCCTTGGCTGGGGGTATAGTCCCTTGCATTGCTTGTACGAGCATTCATGTCTCCAATTAGCATAATTTGTCCTTTTGTTTGAAAGTTTGAGATATCCCCCTGCAGTGTATTGAAGTATTCTGGGTCATAATATGGTGATTCCCGTGGTGGATGTATATGGCACAGAGGTAGAGATTGTGAGATGTCTGTACAAGGTTCATTGATATTTGTATCCACAGATGTGTTGCACCTCTCCTCACTGGGGTGATAAATGGTTTGAGGCACTCTTTGTACCACACGAATAACCCCACTGAGAGTTGGGGAATGAAAGGTAGCAGAGTCTCCTGTAATGGAGTTAAGGGATGAGCTGACAGGCTAGTGGAAAATCCCAGTGCAGTGTAGTAGCAACAATGTTGCAAGGTGAGGGGAGGTCTTAGGCTCACCTAATATAAAGGAAGTTCTGGAACAATCTGGCCTCTTCCACCTGGGATTTTGCAAGGAGAAAGTTTTGCCATTCTTCAAGTGAAAATGTCTAGATCAAAGAGAAGTGCTGCGGTGCCCATTCGCTTCAGGGAGTCCCCTGGGAGATCCTTGAGGAGTACACCTGTAATAGAGGAGGAAGATGAGGATGTGGTGCCACCGACTCCGGCGGAAACAAGGCCAGTATTGCCTGTGTTAACCCCCAATATTATAATAAATAACCCCCCACCTCCTGAACCTGCACCCGCCGGCCTTGGTACTGTTATGGTTACAGGACAGGCGGGTGCAGTGAGCTCTGGCCCATCTAACTTAGACCAAGCTTTGGAGGCAGGCCTGGGGGCCCTCACGGCCTCCGGGTTGTCTCCTGTGGCAGCGGCGGCCATTGTGGGCATGTTTAAGGCCTTGACGGCCGCTGTGTTGCCTCCGGTAGTGGGTCAGGCTGAACCGGGGCCTAGCGCCCCTCATCAACAGCCTCCTTTACCCCATGTGGGCCCGGGGCCTAGCGGGACTACACAGGGGCCTAGCGTGTCCTATCATCCGGCCGGGTCCCTGGGGCCCGGACCGGATGCTTCAGTGGTGGCTCAGTCTGGGAGCGGTGTGGGGCCTGGGGGTCCTCGCCCGCCCGCCGGACCGCATCCGTCATTGGTGGCTCAGTCGGAGCCTGCTACTACCAGTGCAGGCTCCGGTTGCGGCCTCGCGTCTGGCGCGCCCATTTCCGGCCGGTCATGTGACACGCGTGACGTCACTTCCGGCGCCGCGAGAGTCACACGGCCGGAACATGGAGCGGATGGACGCGTTCCTGGGGCCAGAAAGAGGCCTAGCCGGGTACTCTCCACAGGTGAGGGGGGAGTATCCGGGCAGGCCCGCTCCGCTGCGCTACACTCTGCAGCACCTAGCATGACAGACAGGGCAACTGTAGTGCAGAGAGGACGCGGCTTGCATAGGGGGAGGCTCATGGGATCTAAGGTTACCAGGCAGGCATATGGGAGAGCGAGAAGTGCATTGCTGGGGCGCCAGTGGTATAGCAGGGGGGGGTTCCGGCAATACTGATGTACCCCAAAGGGGGGCGACTGTGCTCGCAGATAGGGCGCAGGGGGAGTCACGGCAACCAACAGCTGCAGGGGTTCAGAGCATACACTCATGCAGGGAACACCTGGTCAGTGCATCACCCGTTGTTGCAGGGTCAGTGAATGAATGGAGTGGTGACAGGGGTGAGGAGAGGGCCAGAGGGATCTCGACTGGGGCAGGGGTTAGTACGTTCACCCCAGTTGGGGGTAGCAGGCAGGAGGGCCGCATGGCTGGCCTGGATACTCCCCTCTTGTTTGTTTCTCCCCCACAGGACACGCAGGTTGCACAGCAGAGGACAGAGGTCTCCGGTCCAGCAGGAGCTGGACTGTCGGTACAGCCGTCAGGAGGATCAGCGGTGGCAACACCAGGGACATCTACACCTTCCACATCGGCTGTTGGTGAGAGAAATTTATATAACCTGTCACGCACCTTTGACACCGATTATAGCACTGATTCAGACTCAGATGGGGGGAAGAAATTAGGGCTAAATAGCAAGGGACAGCGCCGCATGTTTAAAATGTTGAAGGTGCTGGTTGCTGAGCGAAATCAGGCTAAGGGCCTAGGTAGCATGGAGCAACCTGCGCTGCTGGCGGGTCGAAGCTCTGTGTCCGCCTCCGCCGGCAGTGCGCAGGGAGGCGAGAGCACGGCGCAGCCGCGGGACATATCAGTTAGTGACAGAAGGGTGGCTCTGCAGGGGGACTCTTATCCCTGCAAGATACACTGCCTGCATGCGCATCTCAAACCCAAAACGATACAGAAAATTCGCGATCACAAATACGTCAATATGTTCGAGCTGTCGCTAGAGGCGCAGCGCGACAAAGAGCGTAGCGAGGATGGGACTGGACCGAAGAAGATCCAGCGCCCAGATACATTTGATGAGTGGAGGCGGTGCTTTAGGGTATTCTCCTCCTGCTACATCGAACAGAGGCCGGAGGCCGCGGTAGACGTGATTAAGTACGCTGAGATAATAGAATGTATCTATAATAGGTATGGGGAAGGCATGTGGCGTGCTTATGATAGTGAGTTTAGGAGGAAAATGGTTGGGAATCCAGTTTTGAACTTTGGGGTGAAAGACTTGGACTTGTGGTCCCTGCTCATACCGGAAAAAGGGGGGGCAGGGGGATCGATGCTGCGGACAGGGCCCCCGAGGCCTCCGAGCATCATCAAGCGTCGGGGCAGGGAGTGTTGGAAGTACAACGAGAAGCAATGTGACAAGGGCGCTTCTTGTTCCTTTCGGCACGCCTGCATGTACTGCAGCGGTCAACACCCAGGTGTTGAATGCCCGAAGCGGAGGGACGGAGGAGCCTTCCGTGGGGCAAAATCGGGGGGGGCTGGACCAAAGAGCTCCAACACCCCTGAAGCTGGACGCCATTAGACCTTGGCTGGCGGCCTACCCGGACAGGGTTTCGGCTGCCAACCTACTGGCGGGGATTGCGGAAGGTTTCAAGATACCAACATTGGGGTTGGTAACGGGGTCCTCGTCGCATAAGAATTTAAAGTCGGCTTATGAAATGCCGGGCGAAGTTAGGGCGAAACTGAGCAAAGAAATTGCTCTGGGAAGATTTGCTGGTCCATTTGAGCAACCTCCCATCCCTGACCTTGTTATTTCCCCTCTAGGGGTGGTCCCCAAAAAGGAACCAGGGAAGTTTCGCCTGATTCAGCATTTGTCCTATCCGAAAGGGGGTTCCGTCAACGACGCAATAGACCCCCTGATAAGCTCGGTGTCTTACCAATCGTTTGACCAGGCGTTGGAGTTGGTAGTGACGGCGGGTCCGGGCGCGCTGCTAGCCAAAATGGACATCGAGTCTGCCTTTTGGTTACTCCCCATACACCCAGCATCTTTCAGACTGATGGGGTGTAAATTTGAGGGGAATTATTTTATCGACAAATGCTTGCCCATGGGTTGCTCGCTATCGTGTGCTTATTTTGAAGAGTTTAGCTCATTCTTGCACTGGGCTATCATCACGGCGGCCGGTGGGGGAATAGTCGCTCATTACCTGGATGACTTCCTGCTGGTTGGCGCCGCGAACACACGCGAATGCGATCGGCTGATCGCAGTAATGCGAGGGCTAATGTCGAAATTTGGAGTGCCACTAGCTGAGGAAAAAACACAGGGCCCCTGTACAAGACTCACGTACCTGGGGATCGAAATTGACACTGCTGCAAGGCTATGTCGTCTTCCAGCTGACAAGGTGGAAGCAATGCTCTCAGCAGTGCGCAAAGCCGGGGCAGCAAAGAGCATGCCCCTGAGGGAGCTGCAGTCAGTGCTAGGCTTACTCAATTTTGCGTGCAAAATTATACCCATGGGTCGCGTGTTCAACAGGAGGATGGAAGCTTTGCTCTCCACTCCGCACGGGGCACGTAAAGTGGTGGTTTCGGAAGACATGCGGGAAGACTTGAAGGTATGGGAGCACTTCCTGCAGGGTTTCAATGGAACACTGCTTTGGCGCGCTCCTAGGGTTTCCAGTCAGACAGTGCACCTGCTGACGGATGCAGCTGGAGCGGCGGGTTATGGCGCCTATTTGGATGGGCAATGGAGCGCCGAGCCATGGCCCCTGTCATGGGTCCAAGTCGGTCTGACAAGGAACTTGACACTTTTGGAGCTCTTTCCCATAGTTGTGGCTATGGAGCTCTGGGGGCCGGCGTTAAAGGATAGATACATCGTGTTTTGGACAGACAACGCTAGTGTTGTGTTCGCCATAAATAGGTTGTCTGCGTCGTCACCGGTAGTTGTTAGGTACTTGCGACAGCTAGTGCTGAGGTGCTTGCAATACAATATTCAGTTTTCCACGAGGCACGTTCCCGGGGTCAACAACACCCTGGCGGACGCACTCTTGAGGTTTCAATGGGAGCAGTTTCGCAGACTGGCCCCTAACGCAGCAGCAGTTGGCTTACCTTGTCCCCACTCTATTTGGCAGTTGGCGGGGCAGGGAGGTCCATAGGGCACCTAGTGAGGGCGTCCCTGGCGCCGAATACGTGGAGAGCTTATTCACAGAACTGGGGCGAGTGGGTAAGTTACTGTCACGAACAGGGCGCAGCGCCGGAAAGGGTCTAAAGGGATCTGTTCTTGGAGTGGCTGGCAGAGAAACACGGGCAAGGGACTTCGAAGGGCGCTATATCCAATAGAATAGCTGCAATCTCCTTCTTTTGCAATATGCTAGAGTGGCCCAACATCACGAAAGGTTTCCTGGTGAAGCAAGTGATTAAGGGCTGGGGAAGGCTCGAGGGTAGAGCGAAAGATGCGCGCGAACCTGTCACATTTTGTAGGCTAGCCAAGCTGTTAGACGCAATCGAGGGCATTTGCGTCGAACCCGGCGAAAGAGAACTGTTTCAGTGCGCATTCTCCTTGGCGTTCTTTGCGGCCCTCAGGCCGGGCGAGCTGGTCGCAACCTCAAAGGATGCGGTTAACGCGGGTATGCAGTTAGCTCATGTCAAACTGGCGGGCGATAATTTGTTATTGTTTATCCCGCACTCGAAGACTGACCAGGAGGGGAAAGGGGTGTGGATCACTCTGACTCCCTCAGCATCAGGCGTCTGCCCGGTTGTGAGTACAAGGGCCTACATGGCGCAGCGACCACGGGGCCCCGCCCAGTTCTTAGTGCATTCCGACGGATCGAATCTCTCCCGGTACCAGTTCGCAGCTGTGCTCAGAAAGGTAGCGCTTGCAGCAGGTTTGGGGAACTGTAGAATCACCCCCCATTCCTTCCGAATAGGGGCTGCCACCAGCGCGGCGGCGCTAGGTTGGAAGGGAGAACGCATACAGAAGTTGGGCAGATGGAGGTCCCAATGTTACAAGTCTTACGTGAGCCCCCCAGCTGAGGCGTAGGGGGTATTCGGTGTAGGAGTAAGGAAACAGGCGTTTTACAGTTGTTCTGGTTGTGTTGTTTAATTTTAGTCTTAGGTGATTGACTATGTAATCCGTTTTTCAGGTGTGGCTACAGGTCCTTCTCGCGTCTGGATAGTAGGGCACTCCTACGTGCACTGGGCGGCACTGAAGGCCCATTCTCTTCCTGAGGGGCAGCAGTTGGGGATTCCGACGTCTAAGGCATCAATACGGTGGTTGGGCCGTAGAGGCTTACAGTGGGATGGTTTTCCTGCCCTCCTCCAGAATGCCAGACATAGATGGGGACAGCCCCACATCATCCTCCTTCACATGGGGGGAAATGATATAGGGAGTGCACCGGCTCTGGACCTCATCAATGCGATGAGGTCGGATGTCAAGTGGATCTGTACCACGTTCCCGGGGGTTAGGCTGGCTTGGTCCAACATAATCCCCCGGCTGCGTTGGAGATATTTTCCCACACCTAGGATAGCATATAGGGTTAGAAAAAAAGTTAACAGGGAGCTGGGTAGAGCAGTACTAGAGGTAGGGGGTTTTGTGGTCCGCCATGAACTGATCTCAGCGGACAAAAAAGGGCTGTATCGCCCGGACGGGGTGCACCTGTCCGATGAAGGGCTAGCGATCTTCCTGGTGGACCTCAAAACGGCTCTGGTTAGTAATATTTAGCGGGTGGCGGCAAGAGCCCGGTTTATGTGGGAGTGCCTGTCTCTTGTGGCGGGAGGTCGTAGCCATCAACAATTGAGGGCGGAGTATGCAGAGGTGACAGTCGGGCTAATGGGCGGGGGTGATGTCCTCAGGTCGTGACCTGGGGGGCCCCGCCCCGCGGGTCTGCTGGCTGAAGATCCTTTAGGACGTCCGCGCCTATTAGACGGAATGGGGTGGGGCCACATTTGCGGCCCACCCTTGGCATTTGCAATTCCACAACATCTGGCTGCGACCTCTTGTCATATGGAGCTAATAGTATTATTTTACTAGGCCTCGAATGCCGCCACAGGTTAAATATTTGAATGACTTCCGTTGAAGTCAAGTTAATATTTGTTAATAAATATGACCATCGTTATGGTCTTTAAATCCCAGCTATCTGTGTCGTGTCTTTATTTATAAGTTAAGTAGTTATGTTAAGATGTTTTTGTAAGGGGTTGGAACTACCAGACAAGCATCAGCCCTTAGGGGAATGAAAGGTAGCAGAGTCTCCTGTAATGGAGTTAAGGGATGAGCTGACAGGCTAGTGGAAAATCCCAGTGCAGTGTAGTAGCAACAATGTTGCAAGGTGAGGGGAGGTCTTAGGCTCACCTAATATAAAGGAAGTTCTGGAACAATCTGGCCTCTTCCACCTGGGATTTTGCAAGGAGAAAGTTTCCCTCCCTCCCAACCCTATTGTTAATGGTTAATTAAGTAGTTGCTAAGGCAACATTCTTGGCGTCATTCAGGCAGATGGCTTCCCGGACGGGTTGCTGGTCCTTTAGATGCGAAAGGCAGGGATGGGGTTAGTTGACCTAGTCTTGGTAAGACCTTAGCCGTAATTTATTTGCTTCTTGGATGAGCTTTGCTGCAGGGCTTGGCCATACCAGTGCCTTAGAGGCTGAAGCGCATCATAACATCCACGTATCTCCTAATGGCGGGAGGTCGTAGCCATCAACAATTGAGGGCGGAGTCTGCAGAGGTGACAGTCTGGCTAATGGGCGGGGGTGATGTCCTCAGGTCGTGACCTGGGGGGCCCCGCCCCGCGGGTCTGCTGGCTGAAGATCCTTTAGGACGTCCGCGCCTATTAGACGGAATGGGGTGGGGCCACATTTGCGGCCCACCCTTGGCATTTGCAATTCCACAACATCTGGCTGCGACCTCTTGTCATATGGAGCTAATAGTATTATTTTACTAGGCCTCGAATGCCGCCACAGGTTAAATATTTGAATGACTTCCGTTGAAGTCAAGTTAATATTTGTTAATAAATATGACCATCGTTATGGTCTTTAAATCCCAGCTATCTGTGTCGTGTCTTTATTTATAAGTTAAGTAGTTATGTTAAGATGTTTTTGTAAGGGGTTGGAACTACCAGATACAGCATCAGCCCTTATCCCTTCTTTCTTTTTTTTGTTGTTGCAGGGATTATTAACTCTTTATAGTGCATGGGGCAAGATGATGCTGTGCTTCTATCTTGCCATGTCTCCTGTAACAAGATAATATCATGGTTTCTTATATTTTGTTGAGAATCAGGATCTCTGATTTTGTCTCCAAAGGTGGAGGAAGTGAGTCCTTGTATGTTCCAGCCAGTGGTGTATTTAGGTTTTGTGCTGCCCTAGGCACTTAAAATTCTGCTGCCCCCCACCCTCACCCCCCAGGTTTTAGGCCTTTTTTTAGACATAATATTTTTTGGTCAGGGTGTAACATTTTGTTTTAATGTTCACTGTTGTTCACAAGGGCTTGCATTCACTCAGGGGGGTTGATAGATAGATAGATAGATAGATAGATAGATAGATAGATAGATAGATAGATAGATGATAGGAGACAAACTAAGACGCACACACAAACAGATATACATACACACACACACACATCCATACAGACCAGATTATATATACACAGTATATATATATATATATATATATATATACATATATATATATATATATATATATATATATATATATATATATATATATATATATATACTCATCAGTTGTAGCTTCATGCTGATTTATGGGTGATTATGTACTCTCTGTCTGTATAATATTGATTCTGTACAAGCAGCAAAACCTTGCACAGCTTGAGCTTACAAATATATATATTCTTTGTATTTATTTATTAGAGAGAGATTACAATTGCACAGTGAGATATTCTTTCCCTCTCCTGTCATACTTTGAATAGAACCTCATAAACATTTATTCTTGTATATCTATAAAGGGCACACACACACATAACAATAAAATCAGATGTTATGAGAACTAGGGAGGAAGGCTGGGAGCACTTTGCCCAGGCCGCACAGCAGCACACATTAAAGAAACAGCTGCCATTAACAGCATACCTATATTAATTAAGTCAGCAGCCCCCATGTTCATCTTACTGTGATTTACTGTCTTTCTGCCAGACCAGTGTAGAGAGGCTGTCATTGCCGCTCTCCGGAAGAGAGGAGGAGGAGGAGACTGAACTGACAGGAGAGTTCACCCGGTCATCGTGCAGCTATAGGAGCTCAGCAGGCTGCTGTTGTGGGCTGCTTCCAGCACTGTCTGTTACAAAAAGAAACAGATATTTTGCAGACTGCGCAGGGGCTGTGCAGGGAGACTCTAGGATTTGCTCGCCACGGAGTTCACTGGAGTTTACTTTGCTCTCACAGTGAGCCGGTGTAAGGGGACACATACATTGTCATTACTTATCAGGGGTGATGTCTCTGAGTTTGTGTCACAAAAAGTACACATGTAATAAATGTTAATTTGCACATGTAAATTACTAGAACCAATAAATTATGAGGGTACAAAGCAGTGTGTTTACAATGCCTAACCAAACATGTTATTGAAATGTAAAGTAAAATAGCTACATACTAGTCAGTGCAATGGCCGGGAAAAGTGCCGCCCCCCCAAAGGTTGCCGCATTAGGCACGGGCCTTGTTGGCCTATGCCTTAACACGCCCCTGGTTCCAGATGCTAATTGTGAGACTGTTCATCTTGTGTTCAGTCTATAGTGTGATAATTAAGCTTTCAGGCTGTGAGAATTAAGGTTTGTTTGTTGTTTGTTTTCCCTCTTACAGTTCATTTGTGATATCCTGATTTGTTTCTAAAGCTTTTCATATAGTGCATGGATTAGTTCTCAAATTTCCCTAAGTTCTGAGTCTGCCTGCGTATTCCTGTGTCTGTCTCTCTCTTCTCTACAACCCAGTATATATACTGATTACAGAACCATACAGTATTCACCCTTTGCCTGTCTCTCTCTCTGCTATAACCCAGTGTATGTACTGACTACAGAACCATACAGTATTCACCCTGTGTCTGTCTGTCTCTCTCTGCTACAACCCAGTGTATGTACTGACTACAGAACCATACAGTATTCACCCTGTGCCTGTCTCTCTCTCTGCTACAACCCAGTATATGTACTGACTACAGAACCATACAGTATTCACCATGTGTCTGTCTCTCTCTCTGCTACAACCCAGTGTATGTAATGACTACAGAACCATACAGTATTCACCCTGTGTCAGTCTCTCTCTCTCTGCTACCACCCAGTGTATGTACTGACTACAGAACCATATAGTATTCACCCTGTGTCTGTCTCTCTCTCTGCTACAACCCAGTGTATGTACTGACTACAGAACCATACAGCATTCACCATGTGTCTGTCTCTCTCTCTGCTACAGCCCAGTGTATGTAATGACTACAGAACCATACAGCATTCACCCTGTGTGTCTCTCTCTCTCTTTCTCTCTGCTACAACCCCAGTGTATGTACTGACTACAGATCCATACAGTATTCACACTGTGTCTGTCTCTCTCTGTTAAAACCCAGTGTATGTACTGACTACAGAACCATACAGCATTCACCCTGTGTCTGTCTCTCTCTGCTACAACCCAGTGAATGTACTGACTACAAAACCATACAGCATTCCCCCTGTGTCTGTCTCTCTCTGCTACAACCCAGTGTATGTACTGACTACAGAACCATAGAACATTCACCCTGTGTCTGTCTCTCTCTCTCTGCTACAACCCAGTGTATGTAATGACTACAGAACCATACAGTATTCACCCTGTGTCAGTCTCTCTCTCTCTGCTACCACCCAGTGTATGTACTGACTACAGAACCATATAGTATTCACCCTGTGTCTGTCTCTCTCTCTGCTATAACCCAGTGTATGTACTGACTACAGAACCATACAGCATTCACCCTGTGTCTGTCTCTCTCTGCTACAACCCAGTGAATGCACTGACTACAGAACCATACAGCATTCACCCTGTGTCTGTCTCTCTCTCTCTGCTACAACCCAGTGTATGTACTGACTACAGAACCATATAGTATTCACCCTGTGTCTGTCTCTCTCTGCTACAACCCAGTGTATGTACTGACTACAGAACCATATAGTATTCACCCTGTGTCTGTCTCTCTCTCTCTGCTACAACCCAGTGTATGTACTGACTACAGAACCATATAGTATTCACCCTGTGTCTGTCTCTCTCTCTCTGCTACAACCCAGTGTATGTACTGACTACAGAACCATACAGCATTCACCCTGCGTCTGTCTCTCTCTGCTACAACCCAGTGTATGTACTGACTACAGAACCATACAGTAGTCACCCTGTGTCTGTCTCTCTCTCTGTTACAACCCAGTGTATGTACTGACTACAGAACCATACAGCATTCACCCTGTGTCTCTCTCTCTCTCTGTTACAACCCAGTGTATGTACTGACTACAGAACCATACAGCATTCACCCTGTGTCTGTCTCTTTCTGTTAAAACCCAGTGTATGTACTGACTACAGAACCATACAGCATTCACCCTGTGTCTGTCTCTTTCTGTTACAACCCAGTGTATATACTGACTACAGAACCATACAGTATTCACCCTGTGTCTGTCTCTCTCTCTGCTACAACCCAGTGTATGTACTGACTACAGATCCATACAGTATTCACCCTGTGTCTGTCTCTCTCTCTGCTACAACCCAGTGTATGGACTGACTACAGAACCATACAGCATTCACCCTGTGTCTGTCTCTCTCTGCTACAACCCAGTGTATGTACTGACTACAGATCCATACAGCATTCACCCTGTGTCTGTCTTTCTCTGCTACAACCCAGTGTATGTACTGATTACAGAACCATACAGTATTCACCCTGTGCCTGTCTCTCTCTCTGCTACAACCCAGTGTATGTACTGACTACAGATCCATACAGTATTCACCCTGTGTCTGTCTCTCTCTCTGTTACAACCCAGTGTATGTACTGATTACAGAACCATACAGTATTCACCCTGTGTCTGTCTCTCTCTCTCTTACAACCCAGTGTATGTACTGATTACAGAACCATACAGTATTCACCCTGTGTCTGTCTCTCTCTCTCTTACAACCCAGTGTATGTACTGACTACAGATCCATACAGTATTCACCCTGTGTCTGTCTCTCTCTCTGCTACAACCCAGTGCATGTACTGACTACAGAACCATACAGTATTCACCCTGTGTCTGTCTCTCTCTCTGCTACAACCCAGTGTATGTACTGACTACAGAACCATACAGTATTCACCCTGTGTCTGTCTCTCTCTCTGCTACAACCCAGTGTATGTACTGACTACAGAACCATACAGTATTCACCCTTTGTCTGTCTCTCTCTCTCTTACAACCCAGTGTATGTACTGACTACAGAACCATACAGTATTCACCCTTTGCCTGTCTCTCTCTCTCTGCTACAACCCAGTATATGTACTGACTACAGAACCATACAGTATTCACCCTGTGTCTGTCTCTCTCTCTGCTACAACCCAGTGTAGGTACTGACTAAAGAACCATACAGTATTCACCCTGTGTCTGTCTCTCTCTCTGCTACAACCCAGCGTATGTACTGACTACAGAACCATACAGTATTCACCCTGTGTCTGTCTCTCTCTCTGCTACAACCCAGTGTATGTACTGACTACAGAACCATACAGTATTCACCCTGTGTCTGTTTCTCTCTCTGCTACAACCCAGCGTATGTACTAACTACAGAACCATACAGCATTCACCCTGTGTCTGTCTCTCTCTCTGCTAAACCCCAGTGTATGTACTGACTACAGAACCATACAGTATTCACCCTGTGTCTGTCTCTCTCTCTGCTACAACCCAGTGTATGTACTGACTACAGAACCATACAGTATTCACCCTGTGTCTGTCTCTCTCTCTGCTAAACCCCAGTGTATGTACTGACTACAGAACCATACAGTATTCACCCTGTGTCTGTCTCTCTCTCTGCTACAACCCAGTGTATGTACTGACTACAGAACCATACAGTATTCACCCTGTGTCTGTCTCTCTCTCTGCTACAACCCAGTGTATGTACTGACTACAGAACCATACAGTATTCACCCTGTGTCTGTCTCTCTCTCTGCTACAACCCAGTGTATGTACTGACTACAGATCCATACAGTATTCACCCTGTGTCTGTCTCTCTCTCTGCTACAACCCAGTGCATGTACTGACTACAGAACCATACAGTATTCACCCTGTGTCTGTCTCTCTCTCTGCTACAACCCAGTGTATGTACTGACTACAGAACCATACAGTATTCACCCTGTGTCTGTCTCTCTCTCTGCTACAACCCAGTGTATGTACTGACTACAGAACCATACAGTATTCACCCTTTGTCTGTCTCTCTCTCTCTTACAACCCAGTGTATGTACTGACTACAGAACCATACAGTATTCACCCTTTGCCTGTCTCTCTCTCTCTGCTACAACCCAGTATATGTACTGACTACAGAACCATACAGTATTCACCCTGTGTCTGTCTCTCTCTCTGCTACAACCCAGTGTAGGTACTGACTAAAGAACCATACAGTATTCACCCTGTGTCTGTCTCTCTCTCTGCTACAACCCAGCGTATGTACTGACTACAGAACCATACAGTATTCACCCTGTGTCTGTCTCTCTCTCTGCTACAACCCAGTGTATGTACTGACTACAGAACCATACAGTATTCACCCTGTGTCTGTTTCTCTCTCTGCTACAACCCAGCGTATGTACTAACTACAGAACCATACAGCATTCACCCTGTGTCTGTCTCTCTCTCTGCTAAACCCCAGTGTATGTACTGACTACAGAACCATACAGTATTCACCCTGTGTCTGTCTCTCTCTCTGCTACAACCCAGTGTATGTACTGACTACAGAACCATACAGTATTCACCCTGTGTCTGTCTCTCTCTCTGCTAAACCCCAGTGTATGTACTGACTACAGAACCATACAGTATTCACCCTGTGTCTGTCTCTCTCTCTGCTAAACCCCAGTGTATGTACTGACTACAGAACCATACAGTATTCACCCTGTGTCTGTCTCTCTCTCTGTTACAACCCAGTGTATGTACTGACTACAGAACCATACAGTATTCACCCTGTGTCTGTCTATCTCTCTGTTACAACCCAGTGTATGTACTGACTACAGAACCATACAGCATTCACCCTGTGTCTGTCTCTCTCTCTGCTACAACCCAGTGTATGTACTGACTACAGAACCATACAGCATTCACCCTGTGTCTGTCTGTCTCTCTCTGCTACAACCCAGTGTATGTACTGACTACAGAACCATATAGTATTCACCCTGTGTCTATCTGTCTCTCTCTGCTACAACCCAGTGTATGTACTGACTACAGAACCATACAGCATTCACCCTGTGTCTGTCTCTCTCTCTGCTACAACCCAGTGTATGTACTGACTACAGAACCATACAGCATTCACCCTGTGCCTGTTATTGTCTGTTTGTGCTATAATCTGTGTTGCTATAGTCTTTGTGTTCTATAGTCTGTGTGTGATATTGTCTGTGTGTGCTATAGTTTGTGTTGCTATAGTATTCGTGTTCTTTAGTCTGTTTGTGATATTGTCTGTGTTATTGTCTGTGTGTGTGCTATATTCTGTGTGTGTTATAGTCTTTGTGTGCTATAGTCTGTATGTGATATTGTCTATGTGTGCTATCGAAAATCATCTATTGTCAAATTACTGCTATGTGTTATTGGCAGCCAATGAGTTAAAAATCACTGATTTGTTTTACTGGCAGCAAAAGGGATAAATCATGGTTTTTTAAAAATAATATATGGTAAGGTAAATAGTGAGTTATGAAGTACAGCTTTAGGGAGGGGACAATGTTTGACACCCTCCACACCAGTGCCACCAACAGGTTGTCATTATTTTCGTAAAGGACAGCTAGAAACCATAACATGTCATTAGTTGTGACATTGCTTTTCACCACTGCATTTTTCTTATAACCCTACACAAAATATCTCTCAGCTCCATTTCCCAAAACGCTATTTGTGCAGCTAGCGCTCACACTGCCCACGCCATTTCACCTAACCAGCCTCTTTGTATTTACTGGTATCAGTGAACTTGTTCATGCAAGATTATGTGCAATTAGCCTAATTAGGGTATTTTTACATCCCTGGCAGCAGGGAACAGCCTTTATTGCCAAAGCAAATTAATTCATTTCTCTACAAGTAAAAACAGTTCTTGTATTTAAGCGTTTGTCAGCATCTATTTTGCCATTTCGCTATTTTTCTTGGAAAGACAATACATGTGACGGTATTGAAGATTGGGATAATTTCACATGAAATATGTTTCTCATCATCCAGTATTTTAGTCTTGCAGTTAGATAACAGAAATATGCATAAGAAATCCTTAAAAGCAAAGGCTACACAAGACATTCACAGAAAGGAATCTTTCATAGAATAAAATAAAAAACGTTTTGGCCACAAATATAAAAAACACGCTTAATATCAAATATGATGGTAACAGCTAATAAACAAAAGAGAGGCGCCTCATGTGTGTATCGGTAGTCAGATGCCTGATGAAACAGCACTTAGCTTAGAAACGCGTCGCCTGAGCTGGGGTAGCACTTAGATTCACCCAGTTTTTATACCGTTTTAATCTGTTTTAATAAATTAACCTGTAAACAACCAATGTGTTCAAGCCTTTGTATATAAGCCTATACACCTGCCATTGAAGTGTGGCCTGAAAGATCCCTGGGACAGCTGCAGCAACCGAGGGGTGAGCTGATGCACCTCTAAGATATCAGTCTGCGTCTAACAGCACATCAGGGGGCTCTTCTCAAATGTGAGTACCCAGTTTCATACTGTTGTATTTTATGAACACACCTAACTTTAATATCAGACTGTTATTTCTATGGACATTATTGAATAATGAAATGCTAAGGGACATTTGTCTATACAAAGGGTTAAATGCACATTGACCTACAGTTCCAGTTCAGAGGTGACAAGACAAGTGGAAACCAGTTGGAAATCTGTATGTAAACAATAGATCAAAAGGATACCACAGGATTCACTAAGACATTTTACAACCCTTGCAACTTCAGCACAGATGGCCGTTTTCATCACAAATGGTGTACAAGGCCCTGATTTTATCTCAGTTCCTATCACCAACAGCCTAAGGACGTCACATTCTACCCCCCTGATCTAATGATGTCATCTGGTCTCTGAAGAATTGATAGAGTGTGGGCTGGGCTGTGAGAAAGAAATGAATGACTATATAAGTTAGTTGCCATTGTAGGTTAGGGTAGCTCTCTCTTCTCACTCACCTCTCCCCTTCCATCTCTCCCTCTCCCCTTTTCCAACTTCCCTTTCCTTCCCTTACATTAGTTAGCAACTTGTTTCTATGTAAATACTTATTTTCTGTCTAATAAAAGAAATAATTTCATCAAGCAGCGTCCTCATTTCCTAAGCTAAAGGTAATATTAGTGAGGAAATAGTAACTAAAGAGTTAGCAGATTCTACATTTGGCACCCCAGATGGGACGTGGATAAATCAATAATTCCACGTTGAACTACAGCTGAATTTGCTAAACTGAGGTGCGGGAGCTGCAAGAATTCTTTGTGAATAGAGGCCAGACCGGACCTATCTGTGTGGGAAGTGTGCAGATCTACAAGACACTGTGTAAAGAGAAAGCTGCAAGTACCGTAAGTATATGTTTCTTTATGTTTATGTTATGTTCCTGTATGCTACAGAAAAGTAAATGTATTAATTGTTTCTTGCTGAATTAAGTTTACTAAAATCTGAAAACAAGAGAGTAACCAGACATCTCTGAGGGTAAAGTGTAATAGGCATAGCCCAGTTTTACATGCAGCTCAAAAGGAGATCCCTCTAGGTCTAGATTTTAGGCTAATAATGCAAAAAGTTTGTTGATGTTAGATGTGTACTTGTGAGTGTGTACATCTGTACTGTGTATAGTGTGTTGTGTGATCAGTGTGTACATCTGTACTGTGTATAGTGTGTTGTGTGATCAGTGTGTACATCTGTACTGTGTATAATGTGTTGTGTGATCAGTGTGTACATCTGTACTGTGTATAGTGTGTTGTGTGATCAGTGTGTACATCTGTACTGTGTATAGTGTGTTGTGTGATCATTGTGTACATCTGTACTGTGTATAGTGTGTTGTGTGATCATTGTGTACATCTGTACTGTGTATAGTGTGTTGTGTGATCATTGTGTACATCTGTACTGTGTATAGTGTGTTGTGTGAATCTGGTGTGTGTATTGTTAATAAGAATGGAACTGGTTGAGAAATACATTAAGAAATATGCCTCTGTCACATTTATTACATGTGCAGAAGATCCATTGACACGTCAGTTTTATAATGTAATTAAACAATGTGAAAAGTACAATAATGAACTAAGTAGAAAACTGTTTCAGAAAGACATAGAAAAAAGAGAGCTAAGTAATTTACTAAGTATGTTTCTAAGAATAAAAGAGATTGCTGAACAGAAAGAGTTGGAATGGAAGGCAGAAAGAACTGATATCATAGAACAGCTGGATAAACTTGGTCAATCTATTATGGCTGTTGCTAGTCACTCTGAAAAGAGATGTGAGTGTGATACACTGAGTGAAGAGATAGACAAACTTACTAAAGTGAATGCTGAGCTACAAGAGAGGCTTAATGAATGTGAAGTGAGGTGTGGCATGGGAGAACAATTAGTAATATGTATGGAAGAAAAGGAAATGCAGAGAGAGAATGTTATTGCATCACTTAAGGCAGACTTATGGGAGTCTGAATCACAGCTGTTAAATAAAGAACAATGTATCTTGTCTCTTAAAGCACAGGGGATACAAGACAAATGTAACCATTACAGGAGTAGTCTAGCACATGTGTGTCCTTTAGAAGTAGATGGTAATGAAAGTCAAACTATAGAACTAGATGGGCAAACCCCTAACATTCCTGACAGTTCTTTGTTAACTTTAAACCAGGCCCCCTCTACTCTAACTCCTCAAATAGAATGCAGACAAAGTAACCCCCAATTACAAACTAAAGTAAATAATCATAGTAACTCTGCCCCCCTTACAATACAAGACCATAATAATTTGTGCCATATTTTAGGTCACTTTGATACCTCCACACCACCTGTAATCCTTTCTAATAAGTTAGAAGCTGTTATTACTCAGTATAATTTAGGCAACAGAGATGCCTGTGCTTTGCTTCGGGCCTGGTTGCCATCACAAGTAGCTGCACAGCTAAGGGCACCAGTAGGCACCCATAAAGGAGTGTCTCCTGATATTGATGCAAACTGGGGAAATTCAGGGGACAGATTAAAGGAATTACAGTATGTTATGTGTTGTCGTGATGCCAGAGGTACCAGTGCCATAGCAAATGCAAGTTTAAAGGAAGGAGATGACCCGATTTTGTTTTGCACTGAGTACCTTGCACTGTATAAGATAACTTATAACTGCCCTAACATGTCCCCAGATGACGCAGATTTTCTGTATTCTATGGCAAATAAATGCACATTAATTGACAGTAGTACAAGAATCACTCTTAGAAATGCCAGCTCCTATACAAACTTTGTTAACATACTTAAAGACTGGTTTAAAGACTCAAAGCATAAGAATGCTACTCATAATAATATATCTATGCTAACTGAGAGTCAGGGAAAGCAGAGATTTTTGAGACGTTGTTTTAAATGTGGAAAGTTTGGGCACATCATGAGAGAATGTGTGACATCAATGAAAGATATCAGGGATAAAAATTACATTAGGAGGCAGAACAAAATATCATATTTAAGTAAGGAAGGAAAATACAGTGCTATATTTGTAGGTGAAAAGGAACACAATATATCTTCTTTAACAAAGAAAGAAATAATAGAAGAACCTACTAGGGAGGAATCTTGCAAAGAGCCCCCATCTAAAAAAGACTCTCAGCAAAATTGCAAAGAGCCCTCATCCAAAAAAGAAGGGACAAATGTTCAATTTCAGATGCCTTACATAAACTGACCATTTTGGGCACTGTTTAATTATACACAATTGGCAATGCATCTATTGATATTCAATTTAGCTCAGCCTGTGTATATTGCCAATTGATTGCAGAAATCTGTCTCTATTCGCTACATTCTATTACCCTGTATTCCATGTATAGTGATGGTAGAATTTTACTTTAGGCAAGTAGAGATTTATTTTGTTTCATTTATTTACTTTGTATTTATGTCTATATTAATGCTATGTTTCTTTTTTTTTTAGGGCTATTACTTGAAGAGAAGTGAACTTTGTACAGTCTACTTCTAGAAATTAAGAATTTTGTAATTGTTTATTTTTATTCACAGGTTGTTGCTATCCATGAATAAAATGTTTATAGTATAAAGAAATGCATTTCCCCCTTTTTCTTAAAGACCACGTGGTACTTTATGATGAGCTCATCAGTTACATAAATGTAATATAGCCACAATGAATTGTTTGCAAACAATTGATCATAACCAGTTTATTTTAAAAGTCATGGTTTCAAGTACTGTTTTATATGTCTGTTTATATGTCTATGTTATTTTGTTTGTGTTATTAATGTCATGAACTAACAATTCTGATTACTTACAGAAGCAACCCAAAGAAGCACAAATCATTTACTGTAGAGAAGACTAGATATTTTAAATTGGATAATTTAATGCAAAATCCAAATTTAGTTATTTAAGAACGCTGTTATATTTAAAGAGAACAGCAACACATTGTGTGTGACGTACTGTTTTTATGTTGTGTTTGTTCTGTGTTGTCTCTGTTTTATATGTGTAAAATGAATTATTGTTATTTTTTGTAATATGGTTCCTTTTCTATCAAGGAACCAAACGGGGGATCCCTTCACTACCATTTTTGTATTTTAAGGACATTTTTTATTCACTACCATTTTTGTATTTTAAGGACATTTTTTTTTTATTCACTACCATTTTTGTATTTTAAAGCACGTTTTTATTTATTTATTTTTTTTATTTTTTTTTATCACAATAGGTAACATTTTTTTAAATGCTTCCGTATTAGTTTTTTTTTTTAATTCTGTTTCGCCACACTGGGCAATGTTTTTCAGTAATATTTTTCATAAGCCAAAGAGTATAACATTGTCCACTTATAGGTCTCTAAGTGCTGACCAGTAGATTATAAGACTGTGTGCATGCCTTGAAGCAGATAATGATACTATAATTTAATGTTAAAGAAAGTAATATAAATGGTCTTATAATTCAACCCACTATATCTGAAATTATTACAACTAACTATATGAAACTAAAACAAAAATTAGATCTAGATATTAATTCATGGTATCGTACTGGTCACTTATCATGGCTAGGACGAATTAATGCCATTAAAATGAACATTTTACCAAAAATCTTATATTTGTTGCAAACGTTGATTCTTATCCCATCAATTTCATACCTTAATAATTTACAAAGATGTATAAATAAATTCATTTGGTCCTTTAATAGATCGAGAATTTCATGTCACACTTTATATTTATCCAAAGAACAAGGTGGTTTGGGAGTTCCTAATATTGTAAATTATTACATATCAACCCATCTCTCTCGAATTATAGCTTGGAATCAAACTATTAACTACAAAGCTTGGGTCAATCTAGAAGCTCAAAATCTTGCACCCATTAAATTATATGAAATTTGTTGAATACCAAATAAATTTAGATCCTATTCTACTCCAGTTAATCCTTTTACAGCTGAAACATTACGTATCTGGGATAAAATTATCATTAACAATAAACAGATCTCTACTCTTTTTTCTCCCCTCACTCCCATATTAAATAATAAAATATTCCCTGGTATTAATATTAAAACTCCTGTTCAAATCTTAAACTCTCAAGCTTATATTCCCATTTATTCTTTCCTACAAGATGGTCATATTAAAACATTTCAAGAAATTAAAGATGAGTTTGGCCCCCCATTTAATACTTGGTTTTCTTATTTTCAAATAAGACATTTTATAATGAATCACCCAAATAAAACTCAGTTTACCAGAAATTGTACTCCCTTTGAATTATTATGTATTTTACCTAAAACCCCTAAACATTTAATATCTTCTGCATATAAACTTTTGCAACAACATGATTCCTTAAAACCCTCTTCTTTTAGAATACAATGGGAAAAAGAACTAAATATTTCCCTTGATGATGTTAATTGGAAACGTTGTTTTTCATCTATTAAAAAATCCTCTATTTCCATGAGTATTGTTGAAACAAATTATAAACTACTTTCTAGGTGGTATTTGACTCCGACACGTTTACACAGAATATATCCATCAGCTTCTTCTGACTGCTGGAGAAATTGTGGACTTAGAGGAACGTTATCTCATATTTGGTGGGGTTGTCCTATATTAAAGTTATTTTGGTCTCAAGTTGAAGTTAATATTAATATAATATTGAACTCAAACATAACCCTTAACCCTCAGATGATAATTCTAAATCTGATTCCACAATTTTCTTGTCAAATAAAGAAAGATCTATTCCAAATTTTATTAAATAGTGCTAAAAGACTTATTCCTCGTCTTTGGAAGAAATTACAACCTCCTACTCTTCAAAATTGGCTAATTGAAGTAAAACATGTTTTGTCCTTAGAAAAATTGTATCATTCTTATAATAATGAAGTTGATCAATTTAATAATATATTGTTCTTATGGAATCAATTCACATCAAAAAAATTATATTATATAATATCTTTAGATATTTTTAGTACTTGATGATTATTTAACATCTATTCCTTGGTACTTTTCATTCTCTCAAAACAAATTGTATTTGTTTTGTTTTTTTTTTTTGTTTCTTTTATTTTTATATTTTTTATTTATTTTTATTTATGTTATTATATTGTTATTATTCTATTTATAAATCTATTTAACTACATATTAATTTATGTATACATTGTTTAATGATATATCTGTTTATGTATTTTATTGTAATTTCAATAAAAATCATTGAAAGATAAATGTTATGTTAAAGAAAGTAATATAAATGTTTGCTAAGCTATATGCTACGTTTTGTTTATGACCTCAGATAGCAGGCATTTTGTATTAATAAATTATAATCTGTCACAAATGTATAACATTCAAATCTCACAAGATGCCAGAAAATAATTTGCAAAGTTCGAGCACTACTCCTAGTAGTAGTCATAAAGATTGTGTGTGATATGTAACAATTCATTTGTATCATATGTATAATTATTCTGAAAATACTGATGATTTTATATACATCTCAGATTATTGTTAATTCTAACAGGGTAAAATATATATTTTATTTGTAAAATTGATTTAATCATCATATTCATAATGTGATTGTTAGAATGTGCTACACATTGTAAGGGGATGGTATTTTAGTATTTATTCAGAGTATGGATGTGAATGAATGGTTTTATTTCAGGTTGCCCCACTCACAGAAGAAACTATAAAGTGAGCAGTACAACGTTATGATCATAAGTGATTTAATGATCAAAGAGGGGAATGTTGTATTTTATGAACACACCTAACTTTAATATCAGACTGTTATTTCTATGGACATTATTGAATAATGAAATGCTAAGGGACATTTGTCTATACAAAGGGTTAAATGCACACTGACCTATAGTTCCAGTTCAGAGGTGACAAGACAAGTGGAAACCAGTTGGAAATCTGTATGTAAACAATAGATCAAAAGGATACCACAGGATTCACTAAGACATTTTACAACCCTTGCAACTTCAGCACAGATGGCCGTTTTCATCACAAATGGTGTACAAGGCCCTGAGTTCCTATCACCAACAGCCTAAGGACGTCACATTCTACCCCCCTGATCTAATGATGTCATCTGGTCTCTGAAGAATTGATAGAGTGTGGGCTGGGCTGTGAGAAAGAAATGAATGACTATATAAGTTAGTTGCCATTGTAGGCTAGGGTAGCTCTCTCTTCTCACTCACCTCTCCCCTTCCATCTCTCCCTCTCCCCTTTTCCAACTTCCCTTTCCTTCCCTTACATTAGTTAGCAACTTGTTTCAATGTAAATACTTATTTTCTGTCTAATAAAAGAAATAATTTCATCAAGCAGCGTCCTGATTTCCTAAGCTAAAGGTAATATTAGTGAGGAAATAGTAACTAAAAAGTTAGCAGATTCTACACATACTATAATTAGTATTGGACTTGGACTGCCGATACACACATGAGGGGCCTCTCTCTTGTTTATTAGATGTTACCGTCAAGTTGTTTCCACATTATCTGTGAGAAGAGAAGTGCAGCCGTCTAGACCCTGCTAATGAACTGTAATCTATCGACTTCAATTGATTATCGGCACTAAGAGACTGATCCCCTAATAGGGTGTGGAGGTGCTTATCGTGTACCTTAATATTTTACTACTGACCTACTGTTGTTATTTCAGCTCCCTCTATTGACCCTCCCTTTGGTTCTTTTGTGTTTTAATGTCAAATATGTAGTGCAAAAACCCTAAAGAAATATAAGTCGGAAAGTCTTGATATATATATATATATATATATATATATATATATATATATATATATATATATATATATAGTTAGACTGGCCTTTAATCCTTTCCATATCTTATAGATCTCTTTTCAAAGTTGATTCTATTAGTGTGTGCCAATATGCTGATGGATCCTTACAGCGTTTGTTAGTATGTTGGTATGTCCATACTGTTATGGTGGTCACCAATATAGCATATAGTATCAGCAAGTCTCTTACCAAGTCTTGGTATATCTAAATGGTATTTAAGTAACAACTTTCGTTCTTGGTTATCGCTATAATCCAGTAGATAGCAGTGGATAAATTGTAATCCACAATGTCTCACGATGTTCACAATAGGTCAGAGTTCTTTTTCTTAGCTGCTGCTTGACATGTGACTTCTCAGAGTGTATTCTGGGAGCTGTAGTACTGTAATTGCTTACCTTTGTTCTTTGCCTACTGTATTTGATGTCACTTCCTATGCAGGCTGCAATTCAGACTGTGCCTTTAAGAGGAAAGGTATAAATTAGTGCATCAGGCAAACAACAAGTCATCTTGATAAAGGTAGTTCATGCTGAAATGCGTAGAAAATGACCTTTTGCGAACATCGTGAGACATTGTGTATCACAATTTATCCACTACTATCTACTGGATTATAGCGATAAGCAAGAAAGAAAATCACTACTTAAATACCATTTGAAATTAGAGCCTGTATCACACTGGTCTCCCAATAGGTAAGACAGAGATCAGGTGACTACCCAAGAATTAATGGCTAGCCAAACGCTAAACGCTGATACACAGACAGCGGCGAGGAATCTCCACGAGACGAGACACCGCTACCAACGTGTTTACTCTTCATTACCAACTCGGTGGTCCGCTAAGGCTGCGATATACCAAGACTTGGTAAGAAACTTGCAGATACTATATGCTATATTGGTGACCGCCATAACAATACGGACATACCAACAAACGCTATAAGGATCCATCAGCGCATTGGCACATACTAATAGAATCAACTTTGGAAAGATATCTATAAGATATCAAAAGGATTAATGGCCAGTCTAACTATATACTGTATATATCAAGACTTTTTTACTTATATTTCTTTAGGATTTTTGCACTACATATTTGATATTAAGCTTGTTTTTTTATAGTTGTGGTCACATTGTTTTTTTTATTTTATTCTATGAAAGAGTCCTTTCTGTGAATGATTGTGTTTTATTTGTGAATGATATTTTTAAATATTTTATTGATACATTGTCAGAGTATACCCTTTTAGCTTGTGTTTGATTCCAACCGTGTAAGAGAGAATCACGGTATATATTTTTAGTGTGCTAAAAAAGGGATTAGATAAGAATCAGGGATATATTTTCTTTTGTACTTTATAAAGGCTACTCAAGAGCTTTTTACATTAGGATGCATTTTGGGGCCTCAATAGGGAACTACATCTTTTATCAATTCTGTAATTGTATTATTAAAAAAGGTTACTCTGTATCTCTAAACTTGTATGTATGCATTTAGGCATGTGTTGTAATAGACACCCCTAGATGGCGCTATTGCTCATAGTGTGAAATACGTACAAAAAGAAAAGGGCCGGTCAACGTTTAAATTAATGTTAAATAAATCTGCACAATGTGCATAATGATGTAACATTAACCTAGCCACACCTGCAAAATAAAAGTTATTCCCCCCAAACCCGTACTTGCCTTACCTTCCCCCCCAGCCCCAAACATGTACTTACCTTACCTTCCTCGCTAGCCCCAAACATGTACTTACCTTACCTTCCTCGCCAGCCTCAAGCCCGTACTTACCTTACCTTCCTCGCCAGCCTCAAACCTGTACTTGCCTTACCTTCCCCCCCAGCCCCAAACCTGTACTTACCTTACCTTCCCCCCCAGCTCCAAACATGTACTTACCTTACCTTCCTCGCTAGCCCCAAACACATACTTACCTTACCTTCCTCGCCAGCCTCAAACCCGTACTTACCTTCCTCGCCAGCCCCAAACCCATACTTACCTTCCTCCCCAGCCTCAAACCCGTACTTACCTTCCTCGCCAGCCTCAAATCCGTACTTACCTTACCTTCCTCGCCAGCCCCAAAACCGTACTTACCTTCCTCCCCAGCACCAAACCCATACTTACCTTCCTCCCCAGCCCCAAACCCGCACTTACCTTCCTCCCCCGCCCCAACCCGTACTTACCTTCCTCTCCAGCCTCAAATCCGTACTTACCTTACCTTCCTCGCCAGCCCCAAACCCGTACTTACATTCATCCCCAGCTCCAAACCCGTACTTACCTTACATTCCTCGCCAGCCCCAAACCCGTAGTTACCTCCCTCTTCAGCCTCATACCCATACTTACCTTCCACCCCAAACCCATACTTACCTTACCTTCCTTGCCAGCCCTAAACACGTACTTACCGTATCTTCCTCGCCACCCCCAAGTATGTACTTACCTTACCTTTCTTGCCAGCTCCAAACCCGCACTTACCTTCCTACCCAGGATCCAAACCTGTACTTACCTTCCTCGCCAGCCTCAAATCCGTACTTACCTTACCTTCCTCGCCAGCCCCAAATCCGTACTTACCTTCCTCCCCAGCACCAAACCCATACTTACCTTCCTCCCCAGCCCCAAACCCACACTTACCTTCCTCCCCCGCCCCAACCCGTACTTACCTTCCTCACCAGCCTCAAATCCGTACTTACCTTACCTTCCTCGCCAGCCCCAAACCCGTACTTACATTCATCCCCAGCTCCAAACCCGTACTTACCTTACATTCCTCGCCAGCCCCAAACCCGTAGTTACCTCCCTCTTCAGCCTCATACCCATACTTACCTTCCACCCCAAACGCATACTTACCTTACCTTCCTTGCCAGCCCTAAACACGTACTTACCGTATCTTCCTCGCCACCCCCAAGTATGTACTTACCTTACCTTTCTTGCCAGCTCCAAACCCGCACTTACCTTCCTACCCAGGATCCAAACCTGTACTTACCTTCCTCGCCAGCCTCAAATCCGTACTTACCTTACCTTCCTCGCCAGCCCCAAACCCGTATTTACATTCATCCCCAGCCCCAAACCCATACTTACCTTACAGTTACAAATTGGTGAGCGCTAGGAGCATCCTTTTCTACGGTCCAACCTCCAGCCAGCCTGGAGGCAACCGTAACATTTGGCGGCAGTGGTGGGATGGCATCCTAGCGCAAGGAGCAGCACCCCAACAGCACTGGTATCGTAGGAGAGTTATTGAGGGCAACGCTAGCCACTGCGCAGCGTCCCTACCTACAGCAGCATGGAGCTGACAAGACACTGGTCAGAACCCTGTGAAGAGCACCTCAACCGGATCCGTCGCTATGAGGGCGCTGATTTCGTTCCAGAGGTAAAGAGGCGGCTAGTCCGATGTGGTCCAGACCCTGCGCAGGAGGTAGTCAGTCACATCATCCGGGAATTGGATACTGAGAACGAAGCGGCACGAGCCTTTGAGCGCCAACTGTGGAGTTTGAGGGTATGGAAACCTGGTCTCCAGTGAGAAAGTGAGTTACAGGGAGAGGAGAGCAGCGACCTCCCTCCCCAGCGGCAGTATACCGTGCAGAGGGAAGAGACAACCAGTCTCCTTCCCCAACCCCAACCAGAGATACCCGAGGCAGCAGGCCTCATAGACTGGTCCTGGGAGGACCCCCAGCAGGCAGGTGGAGATGGGACCGCAGTCTCTCTACCGGCCCTACAGGGATGCTGGGCAGGCGGCCCAGATCCCCAGCGACAGACCCAGCTACAGGGAGGGGAGAGCATGGACCTCCCTCCCCAGCCGGAGTGTGCCTTCCAGGGAGAGGAGACAACTGGTCTCTCTCCCCAGCTGCAGCATGTTCCACAGGGAGCGGAGAGCATCGACCTCCCTTCCCAACGGCCGCCGGAGTATCAGGAGGAGGAGGTAAGCCAATCTCCCCCTCCCCAGCTAACTCCTAACTTGGGCCCAGAGTTAACAGTGGAGATGTTAACCCCCACTGACCCCCACGTTCCCTTTGCCACCGGGCAGGACTATGCCCCAATTCCCCCAGCAGAAGAGCTGGCATCAGGACAGAGCGCTGCTGGCCTCTGCCCTACAGACCCCCTTGTTACAGGACTGGCCTGCAAACCCCTCCCCCCAGCAGAAGCGTTGGCACCAGGGCAGAGTGCCGCTGGCCTCTGCCCCCCAAGTACCACCAGCTATTTGCCCAGCTGCGCCCGGAAGGCCGAGGATGCTACACTTTCATCCTACAACCTGGAACCTACAGGTCAGTACTACTTATTGTGGGGGGGCTACTTTGCTGCTAATGTTTATTTGTGGGTGGGTTGCGAGACTAACTTAGGCACTGACCGACAGAAGGTCAGGTGCCTGGTTAGTCTCCCTCCAAAAGGGGAGATATGTTACAAATTGCTATTTGTAACTGGCCCTTTAAATGGAAAATTGCCCTGCTTCCCTGGATTTTGGAGAAGCCTATTTGCCAGCCTCCTTCCTCATGACTATGGCCCCTGGAAGATTGTGCCCCTGAGAACATATTAACTTTTATTGGGTGTATATGGCCCTTTAAGAACCGTCTGGGGACATATTGTGACTTTGGTGAACAATGCCCCTTTAAGACTATGTCCCCAGACCTGTAAAATAACTTGTCCCTGGCTTTCTCCCACTTGGTTCAGTAAATAGGACTTACTGAACCAAGTACCACACAGGCAGAGTGTTCCACAGAAAGGGAGCACTGTTACAAAAGCATTAGTTTTCATTGTGTGCCATTAAGAGTTAATTCTGTGGAATTCTAAATACAAGTTTGCTGGGATCAGCTCTAATTAAGTTTAGTGATAAACATTCCCATTGTCTAATCAGACTGCTAGTGATAAGGTGGACTGCATTGTTTTATTGTGTGTAACTTGTTATCTGCTGAAGTAATGTTGTGGCCTGTCAAAGGGCGTTGTCTCTATCTAGATGTATCAAATGTGTGATTGGGGATTTTATGCCTCCCCCTGGGAGTGTCTTTTTTTTGCATGTAACCTCAATAAAAAGCAGGCTGTGTGTTCCAGCACATCAGACCTATTCTGACCCTCTAACTTGCAGCCTTGACTCATGTTTGTAGGGGACAGCTATAATCACTACAGGGATTGCTATGCTCTATATACTCCCTTAGCTACTGAGCTCCTGTAAGAGCTCTTGTTCCTGATCCTGCTTCGCTCTACAGAAGGAAGAGGTTCACCTACTGGAGCCTGGTCGTAGGTCCAGGGCGCAGAGCAGACGGCGAGATACCAGCCCAGCAGCGGTGGTTCGTAGAGTCTGCATTACGTATGGTGGCTACGCAGTAGTTATGGTGTCTACGGTGCTGATGGTCCTTTGGTGAGCGCTAGGAGCATCCTTTTCTACGGTCCAACTTCCAGCCATCCTGGAGGCAACCGTATCACTTACCTTCCTCGCCAGCCCCAAACACGTACTTACTCATTTATTTAAATAAATACAGTTTTTTCACTTTACACTGTTTTCCTTTTTTCATCCATATAATATTTTATATCTTCTTTCACATATAGTGAGAAATCAAAAAATATATTATTTTTCTAGCACATTATTGTTATCATATTTTAGTTTTTTAATATAGCACAGAGCTTCTTACACATAATCTTATCTCCATTAGTGTGTAATAGCTTCCTCAGCGCTCTTGTTACCTCCTCTCACTTTTGTAATGTAGATGTGTGCAATATGTGTGTAATGTAGATGCATACAATATGTGTATACCAATGACCCCCCAACTGTCCTGCTTTTCATGGGACAATCCCGATTTTAGGGGTCTGTCCTGCTGTACCGGGTTGCTTGCCATCTGTCCCGCATTGCCCCATGCATTAAAAAAAAAACCTCTCCCAGGGTTAGATACCTGTTAGATTCCCTGTGGAAAAGGAATGGTGTGTGTGGGTTAACCAGGAGTAAGAAAGTTGTATGACCTCTAACCCCTGATAGTGATGATGTCTAACTCCTGGTGATAATACTAGCATGCCTTTTTTTTATACAATGAGCAGTGATAACACCAGGGTAACAAACAGCGGCAGCCTCAGACTGCCAGCTAATGTGCTTGCCAACCCCATACAATGAATTACAGAAACCTAAATATGATGTAGTATGTGTGTACATCTGTATGTATAAGTGTATGCTATTTAGTGTGTGTGTGTGTGTATCTGCATGTATAAATGTATGCTGTGTAGTGTGTGTGTATCTGCATGTATAAGTGTATGCTATGTACTGTGTGTGTATCTGCATGTATAAGTGTATGCTATTTAGTGTGTGTGTGTATCTGCATGTATAAATGTATGCTGTGTAGTGTGTGTGTATCTGCATGTATAAGTGTATGCTATGTAGTGTGTGTGTATCTGCATGTATAAGTGTATGCTATGTAGTGTGTGTATGTGTATCTACATGTATAAGTGTATGCTATTTAGTGTGTGTGTGTATCTGCATGTATAAATGTATGCTGTGTAGTGTGTGTGTATCTGCATGTATAAGTGTATGCTATGTAGTGTGTGTGTATCTGCATGTATAAGTGTATACTATGTAGTGTGTGTATGTGCATCTGCATGTATAAGTGTATGCTGCATGTATAAGTGTGTGCTATGTAGTGTGTGTGTATCTGCATGTATAAGTGTATGCTATGTAGTGTCTGTGTATCTGCATGTATAAGTGTATGCTATGTAGTGTGTGTGCATCTGCATGTATAAGTGTATGCTATGTAGTGTGTGTGTATCTGCATGTATAAGTGTATGATATGTAGTGTGTGTGTATCTGCATGTATAAGTGTATGCTATGTAGTGTGTGTGCATCTGTATATATAAGTGTATGATATGTAGTGTGTGTGTATCTGCATGTATAAGTGTATGCTATGTAGTGTGTGTGTATCTGCATGTGTAAGTGTATGCTATGTAGTGTGTGTGTGTGTATCTGCATGTATAAGTGAATGCTATGTAGTGTGTGTGTGTGTGTGTGTATCTGCATGTATAAGTGTATGCAATGTAGTGTGTGTGTATCTGCATGTATAAGTGTAAGCTATGTAGTGTGTGTGTGTGTATCTGTATGTATAAGTGTATGCAATGTAGTGTGTGTGTATCTGCATGTATAAGTGTATGCTATGTAGTGTGTGTGTATCTGCATGTATAAGTGTATGCAATGTAGTGTGTGTGTATCTGCATTTATAAGTGTATGCTATGTAATGTGTGTGTGTGTTTATCTGCATGTATAAGTGTATGTTATGTAGTGTGTGTGTATCTGCATGTGTAAGTGTATGCTATGTAGTGTGTGTGCATCTGCATGTATAAGTGTATGCTATGTAGTGTGTGTGTATCTGCATGTATAAGTGTATGCTATGTAGTGTTTGTGTATCTTCATGTATAAGAGTATGCAATGTAGTGTGTGTGTATCTGCATGTATAAGTGTAATCTATGTAGTGTGTGTGCACAGGGCCGCCACTAGAAATGTTGGGGCCCCTGACTTAACCATTGATCAGGGCCCCCCCCCCTTTGACATGAGCAATTGTTGACCAAGTGACTAAAACGTATATGCACTTTATTCTTAAGTGTCTATTTAAACTTGGAAATGTTGTAAAGGTAGTAACATACACTGAAACAAACACACACACTCACACATACATTCACATACAGACACTCTAGCAAACACGCAAAGAAACTCAGACACAGACACCCAAACAGACATTTAGCATTTGTTTACATTGACCTGACAAGTAATGAGGTAAACTACAGTTTTGTAAAAAAAAGGAGATTTAGAAAACAAAATATGGAGTTCTGATTATCTTTTTGTAAAGGAAGATGCCAATTAAATGATGACAACAGCATGCAGTGGCTGAAAGGAAGGGCCCTGAACTGCCTAAACAATAATTTAAAGGTTACATGGTAGATTGGTGACTTCCAGAAAGGTCTCAGTCTCAAAGTCTGTAGAAAGATGTGAATAATCAGTAGTAAGGTCAAAATGTCCTAAAAAGGAACAGACAATGGACACACACACACACACAAACTTGCACATACACCCAAGGAAACACCAACCCAACAGAGACAGCCTCAGAAAACACACAAAGACATACATACCCTCACTGAGACATTCACAGAAAACACACAAAGACATACACACACCCTCACAGAGACACCTACAGAAAATACACACCATCACAGAGACATCCACAGAAAACACAGACATACATACACACACACAGCCTCACAAAGACATCCACAGAAAACACAGACATACACACCCACCCTCACAGAGGCATCCAGAGAAAATACACAAAGACAAACACACGCCCACCCTCACAGAGACACACATAGAAAAAGCTCAAAGACATATGCACACACCCTCACAGACATCCACAGAAAATGCACAAAGACATACATTCCCACCCTCACAGAGATACCAACAGAAAAAAATACATGCACACTCATAGAGACTCAAACCAAAGCACAAAGACAAACACAGACACCCACAGAAACACTCACAGGAGGAAACATTTATGCACCTTGCATCCCCTAAATCATCAGTGTGTGCCATGCATGATAAAAAAAAAATGCAGAAATTAAGAGATCTCTTTTTAAAGAATCATATTTGTAAATGTGCAAACAAAAATAATTCTGTTAATTCAAACTTGTACATTAATGATCTGGGTAGATGGCTAGATGAAGAAAAGTACTTTTAAAAGATTGACATATGTTTGTTTGATATTTTCCCCAACCAAGAGCACCACTTCAAATATAGTGTACAAATGTTCCCATCTGTCAGCTGTACTTGTGGATTTTGAAAATGCTGTACTCTATATGATCTTGGTGGAACCATAAGCTGTGACACTCATACCATTAGATCTGGTTAAATGCAGGATTTAAGCTTGTTGGTATGCATTTCAAAATTAAGTCAGCTGTAGAGTAAACTGAACAGTTTTAAGTTAACCTGTCTCATTTCCAACACTGACCAATCTTAGTCTGAGAGTATAACATGTTATGCAGATGTAAAAATCTTAGGTAAAATGCCTCCTTGTATCTGGAAAGTCCTTGCATAAAGGGGCAGTAAACAGGAATGTAATATATATCATTTGTGTATTGAGGAGGAAACATTTCTGCATGGTTTTAAATATAGAATTTCTACAGCATTGTCAAATAATCATAAATACACTGCTGCCAAAAAAAATGGGTTTTATGGACCCCTGGCCCCACCATACAACTACTACCAAACTGAACTTACAATCTTAAATTGCACAAAAAATAAAAAAACATCTGCTAAGTAATTCCTACCTCCTCTGCAAATGAAAGTGATCAGCCGTCTGACTCAGGCACACACTCTACAAACAAAGTGCCAAGTCTGTCTCACACTGTGCATAGTGGTTTAGTGCACACTCAGAAATCCTCTTAAATGCTAATACTTTATTCCTTGTAATAACATGCTCAATTAGCCCTCTGCTATAGTACCCACTGGTGGCTGCCAAAATGTAAAAAAAAAAAATATTTTTTTTTTTTTAGTTCTTGCCTCATGGGCCCCCCCTAGCCCATTGGACCCCTGACAGGAGTCACCCCTGTCACCCCCTGATGGCGGCCCTGTGTGTGCATCTGCATGTATAAGTGTATGCTATGTAGTGTGTGTGTATCTGCATGTATAAGTGTATGCAATGTAGTGTGTGTGTATCTGCATTTATAAGTGTATGCTATGTAATGTGTGTGTGTGTTTATCTGCATGTATAAGTGTATGTTATGTAGTGTGTGTGTATCTGCATGTGTAAGTGTATGCTATGTAGTGTGTGTGTATCTGCATGTATAAGTGTTTGCAATGTAGTGTGTGTGTATCTGCATGTATAAGAGTATGCAATGTAGTGTGTGTGTATCTGCATGTATAAGTGTATACTCTGTAGTGCGTGTGTGTATCTTCATGTGTAAATGTATGCTATGTAGTGTGTGTGCATCTGCATGTATAAGTGTATGCTATGTACTGTGTGTATCTGCATTTATAAGTGTATGCTATGTAGTGTGTGTGTGTGTGTATCTGCATGTATAAGTGTATACTATGTAGTGTGTGTGTATCTGCATGTATAATAGTATGCTATGTAGTGTGTGTGTATCTGCATGTATAAGTGTATACTATGTAATGTGTGTGTATCTGCATGTATGTGTATGCAATGTAGTGTGTGTGTATCTGCATGTATAAGAGTATGCTATGTAGTGTGTGTGTATCTGCATGTATAAGTGTATGCTATGTAGTGTGTGTATCTGCATGTATAAGTGTATGCTATGTAGTGTGTGTGTGTATCTGCATGTATAAGTGTAAGCTGTGTGTGTGTGTGTATCTGTATGTTTACGTGTATGCTATGTAGCGTGTATCTGCATGTTTAGGTGATTGCTATGTAGTGTGTGTGTGTGTATCTGTATATATAAGTGTATGCTATGTAGTGTGTGTGTATCTGTATATATAAGTGTATGCTATGTAGTGTGTGTGCATCTGCATGTATAAGTGTATGCTATGTAGTGTGTGTGTATCTACATGTATAAGTGTATGCTATGTAGTGTGTGTGTGTGTATCTGCATGTATATGTGTATGCTATGTAGTGTGTGTGTATCTGCCTGTATAAGTGTATGCTATGTAGTGGGTGTGTATCTGCATGTATAAGTGTATGCTATGTAGTGTGTGTGTGTGTATCTGCATGTATAAGTGTAAACTATGTAGTGTATGTGTGCATCTGCATGTATAAGTGTATGCTATGTAGTGTGTGTGTATCTGTATATATAAGTGTATGCTATGTAGTGTGTGTGCATCTGCATGTAAAAGTGTATGCTATGTAGTGTGTGTGCATCTGCATGTATAAGTGTATGCTATGTAGTGTGTGTATCTGCATGTATAAGTGTATGCCATGAAGTGTGTGTGTGTATCTGCATGTATAAGTGTATGCTATGTAGTGTGTGTGTATATTCATGTGTAAGTGTATGCTATGTAGTGTGTGTGTATCTGCATGTGTAAGTGTATGCTATGTAGTGTGTGTGTATCTGCATGCATAAGTGTATGCTATGTAGTGTGTGTGTATCTGCATGTATAAGTGTATGCTATGTAGTGTGTGTGTATCTGCATGTGTAAGTGTATGCTATGTAGTGTGTGTGTATCTACATGTATAAGTGTATGCTATGTAGTGTGTGTGTATCTGCATGTGTAAGTGTATGCTATGTAGTGTGTGTGTATCTACATGTATAAGTGTATACTATGTAGTGTGTGTGTATCTACATGTATAAATGTATGCTATGTAGTGTGTGTGTGTATCTGCATGTATAAGTGTAAGCTATGAAGTGTGTGTATCTGCACGTGTAAGTGTATGCTATGTAGTGTGTGTGTATCTGCATGTGTAAGTGTATGCTATGTAGTGTGTGTGTATCTGCATGTGTAAGTGTATGCTATGTAGTGTGTGTATATCTACATGTATAAGTGTATGCTATGTAGTGTGTGTGTATCTGCATGTGTAAGTGTATGCTATGTAGTGTGTGTGTATCTACATGTATAAGTGTATGCTATGCAGTGTGTGTGTATCTGCATGTATAAGTGTATACTATGTAGTGTCTGTGTATCTGCATTTATAAGTGTATACTATGTAGTGTGTGTGTGTGTGTGTATCTGCATGTGTAAGTGTATGCTATGTAGTGTGTGTGTGTCTGCATGTATAAGTGTATGCTATGTAGTGTGTGTGTATCTGCATGTATAAGTGTATGCTATGTAGTGTGTGTGTATCTGCATGTATAAGTGTATGCTGCATGTATAAGTGTATGCTATGTAGTGTGTGTGTATCTGCATGTATAAGTGTATGCTATGTAGTGTGTGTGTGTGTATCTGCATGAATAAGTATATGCTATGTAGTGTGTGTATCTGCATGTTTAAGTGTATGCTATGTAGTGTGTGTGTGTGTATCTGCATGTATAAGTATATGCTATATAGTGTGTGTATCTGCATGTGTAAGTGTATGCTGTGTAGTGTGTGGGAATCTTTATGTATAAGTGTATACTATGTAGTGTGTGGGAATCTTTATGTATAAGTGTATGCTATGTAGTGTGTGTGTATCTGCATGTGTAAGTGTATGCTATGTAGTGTGTGTGTATCTGCATGTGTAAGTGTATGCTATGTAGTGTGTGTGTATCTGCATGTGTAAGTGTATGCTATGTAGTGTGTGTGTATCTGCATGTATAAGTGTATGCTATGTAGTGTGTGTGTATCTGCATGTATAAGTGTATGCTATGTAGTGTGTGTGTATCTGCATGTATAAGTGTATGCTATGTAGTATGTGTGTATCTGCATGTATAACTGTATGCTATGTAGTATGTGTGTATCTGCATGTATATGTGTATGCTATGTAGTGTGTGTGTATCTGTATGTATAAGTGTATACTATGTAGTGTGTGTGTGTATCTGCATGTGTAAGTGTATGCTATGTAGTGTGTGTGTATCTGCATGTATAAGTGTATGCTATGTAGTATGTGTGTATCTGCATATAAGTGTATGCTATGTAGTGTGCGTGTATCTGTATGTATAAGTGTATACTATGTAGTGTGTGTGTGTATCTGCATGTGTAAGTGTATGCTATGTAGTGTGTGTGTGTATCTGCATGTATAAGTGTATGCTATGTAGTGTGTGTGTGTGTATCTGCATGTATAAGTGTATGCTATATAGTGTGTGTGTATCTATATGTATAAGTGTATGATATGTAGTGTGTGTATCTGCATATAAGTGTATGCTATGTAGTGTGTGTGTATCTGCATGTATAAGTGTTTGCAATGTAGTGTGTGTGTATCTGCATGTATAAGAGTATGCAATGTAGTGTGTGTGTATCTGCATGTATAAGTGTATACTCTGTAGTGCGTGTGTGTATCTTCATGTGTAAATGTATGCTATGTAGTGTGTGTGCATCTGCATGTATAAGTGTATGCTATGTAGTGTGTGTATCTGCATTTATAAGTGTATGCTATGTAGTGTGTGTGTGTGTGTATCTGCATGTATAAGTGTATACTATGTAATGTGTGTGTATCTGCATGTATGTGTATGCAATGTAGTGTGTGTGTATCTGCATGTATAAGTGTATGCTATGTAGTGTGTGTATCTGCATGTATAAGTGTATGCTATGTAGTGTGTGTATCTGCATGTATAAGTGTATGCTATGTAGTGTGTGTGTGTGTGTATCTGCATGTATAAGTGTAAGCTGTGTGTGTGTGTATCTGTATGTTTACGTGTATGCTATGTAGCGTGTATCTGCATGTTTAGGTGATTGCTATGTAGTGTGTGTGTGTATCTGTATATATAAGTGTATGCTATGTAGTGTGTGTGTATCTGTATGTATAAGTGTATGCTATGTAGTGTGTGTGTATCTACATGTATAAGTGTATGCTATTTAGTGTGTGTGTGTATCTGCATGTATATGTGTATGCTATGTAGTGTGTGTGTATCTGCATGTATAAGTGTATGCTATGTAGTGTGTGTGTGTGTATCTGCATGTATAAGTGTAAACTATGTAGTGTATGTGTGCATCTGCATGTATAAGTGTATGCTATGTAGTGTGTGTGCATCTGCATGTAAAAGTGTATGCTATGTAGTGTGTGTGTATCTACATGTATAAGTGTATGCTATGAAGTGTGTGTGCATCTGCATGTATAAGTGTATGCTATTTAGTGTGTGTGTGTGTGTGTGTGTGTGTATCTGCATGTATAAGTGTATGCTATGTAGTGTGTGTGCATCTGCATGTATAAGTGTATGCTATGTAGTGTGTGTATCTGCATGTATAAGTGTATGCTATGAAGTGTGTGTGTGTATCTGCATGTATAAGTGTATGCTATGTAGTGTGTGTGTATATTCATGTGTAAGTGTATGCTATGTAATGTGTGTGTATCTGCATGTGTAAGTGTATGCTATGTAGTGTGTGTGTATCTGCATGTATAAGTGTATGCTATGTAGTGTGGGTGTATCTGCATGTATAAGTGTATGCTATGTAGTGTGTGTGTATCTGCATGTGTAAGTGTATGCTATGTAGTGTGTGTGTATCTACATGTATAAGTGTATGCTATGTAGTGTGTGTGTATCTGCATGTATAAGTGTATACTATGTAGTGTCTGTGTATCTGCATTTATAAGTGTATACTATGTAGTGTGTGTGTATCTGCATGTGTAAGTGTATGCTATGTAGTGTGTGTGTATCTACATGTATAAGTGTATAATATGTAGTGTGTGTGTATCTACATGTATAAATGTATGCTATGTAGTGTGTGTGTGTGTGTATCTGCATGTATAAGTGTAAGCTATGAAGTGTGTGTATCTGCATGTTTAAGTGTATGCTATGTAGTCTGTGTGTATCTGCATGTGTAAGTGTATGCTATGTAGTGTGTGTGTATCTGCATGTGTAAGTGTATGCTATGTAGTGTGTGTGTATCTACATGTATAAGTGTATGCTATGTAGTGTGTGTGTATCTGCATGTGTAAGTGTATGCTATGTAGTGTGTGTGTATCTACATGTATAAGTGTATGCTATGTAGTGTGTGTGTATCTGCATGTGTAAGTGTATGCTATGTAGTGTGTGTGTATCTGCATGTATAAGTGTATACTATGTAGTGTCTGTGTATCTGCATTTATAAGTGTATACTATGTAGTGTGTGTGTATCTGCATGTGTAAGTGTATGCTATGTAGTGTGTGTGTGTCTGAATGTATAAGTGTATGCTATGTAGTGTGTGTGTATCTGCATGTATAAGTGTATGCTATGTAGTGTGTGTGTATCTGCATGTATAAGTGTATGCTGCATGTATAAGTGTATGCTATGTAGTGTGTGTGTATCTGCATGTATAAGTGTATGCTATGTAGTGTGTGTGTGTGTATCTGCATGTATAAGTATATGCTATGTAGTGTGTGTATCTGCATGTTTAAGTGTATGCTATGTAGTGTGTGTGTGTGTATCTGCATGTATAAGTATATGCTATATAGTGTGTGTATCTGCATGTGTAAGTGTATGCTGTGTAGTGTGTGGGAATCTTTATGTATAAGTGTATACTATGTAGTGTGTGGGAATCTTTATGTATAAGTGTATGCTATGTAGTGTGTGTGTATCTGCATGTGTAAGTGTATGCTATGTGGTGTGTGTGTATCTGCATGTGTAAGTGTATGCTATGTAGTGTGTGTGTATCTGCATGTGTAAGTGTATGCTATGTAGTGTGTGTGTATCTGCATGTATAAGTGTATGCTATGTAGTGTGTGTGTATCTGCATGTATAAGTGTATGCTATGTAGTGTGTGTGTATCTGCATGTATAAGTGTATGCTATGTAGTATGTGTGTATCTGCATGTATAAGTGTATGCTATGTAGTATGTGTGTATCTGCATGTATAAGTGTATGCTATGTAGTGTGTGTGTATCTGTATGTATAAGTGTATACTATGTAGTGTGTGTGTATCTGCATGTGTAAGTGTATGCTATGTAGTGTGTGTGTATCTGCATGTATAAGTGTATGCTATGTAGTATGTGTGTATCTGCATATAAGTGTATGCTATGTAGTGTGTGTGTATCTGCATGTATAAGTGTATGCTATGTAGTATGTGTGTATCTGCATGTATAAGTGTATGCTATGTAGTGTGTGTGTATCTGCATGTATAAGTGTATGCTATGTAGTGTGTATGTGTGTATCTGCATGTATAAGTGTATGCTATGTAGTGTGTGTGTATCTGCATGTATAAGTGTATGCTATGTAGTATGTGTGTATCTGCATGTATAAGTGTATGCTATGTAGTGTGTGTGTATCTGCATGTATAAGTGTATGCTATGTAGTGTGTGTGTATCTGCATGTATAAGTGTATGCTATGTAGTATGTGTGTATCTGCATGTATAAGTGTATGCTATGTAGTGTGTGTGTATCTGCATGTATAAGTGTATGCTATGTAGTATGTGTGTATCTGTATGTGTAAGTGTATGCTATGTAGTGTGTGTGTATCTGCATGTATAAGTGTATGCTATGTATTGTGTGTGCATCTGCATGTATAAGTGTATGCTATGTAGTGTGTGTGCATCTGCATGTATAAGTGTATGCTACGTAGTGTGTGTGTGTATCTGCATGTATAAGTGTATGCTATGTAGTATGGGTATCTTCATGTGTAAGTGTATGCTATGTAGTGTGTGTGCATCTGCATGTATAAGTGTATACTATGTAGTGTGTGTGTGTATCTGCATGTATAAGTGTATGCTATGTAGTATGTGTGTATCTGCATGTGTAAGTGTATGCTATGTAGTGTGTGTATCTGCCTGTATAAGTGTATGCTATGTAGTGTGTGTGTATCTGCATGTATAAGTGTATGCTATGTAGTGTGTGTGTATCTGCATGTATAAGTGTATGCTATGTAGTGTGTGTGTATCTGTATGTGTAAGTGTATGCTATGTAGTGTGTGTGTATCTGCATGTATAAGTGTATGCTATGTAGTGTGTGTATCTGCTTGTATAAGTGTATACTATGTAGTGTGTGTGTATCTGTATGTGTAAGTGTATGCTATGTAGTGTGTGTGTATCTGCATGTATAAGTGTATGCTATGTAGTGTGTGTATCTGCCTGTATAAGTGTATGCTATGTAGTGTGTGTGTATCTGCATGTATAAGTTTATGCTATGTAGTGTGTGTGTATCTGCATGTATAAGTGTATGCTATGTAGTGTGTGTGTGTGTGTATCTGCATGTGTAAGTGTATGCTATGTAGTGTGTGTGTATCTGCATGTATAAGTGTATGCTATGTAGTGTGTGTATCTGCATGTATAAGTGTATACTATGTAGTGTGTGTGTATCTGCATGTATAAGTGTATGCTATGTAGTGTGTGTGTGTATCTGCATGTATAAGTGTATGCTATGTAGTGTGTGTATCTGCCTGTATAAGTGTATGCTATGTAGTGTGTGTGTGTATCTGCATGTATAAGTTTATGCTATGTAGTGTGTGTGTATCTGCATGTATAAGTGTATGCTATGTAGTATGTGTGTATCTGTATGTATAAGTGTATGCTATGTAGTGTGTGTGTGTATCTGCATGTATAAGTTTATGCTATGTAGTGTGTGTGTATCTGCATGTATAAGTGTATGCTATGTAGTATGTGTGTATCTGCATGTATAAGTGTATACTATGTAGTATGTGTGTATCTGAATGTATAAGTGTATGGTATGTAGTGTGTGTGTGTATCTGCATGTATAAGTGTATGCTATGAAGTGTGTGTGTGTGTGTATCTGCATGTATAAGTGTATACTATGTAGTATGTGTGTATCTGTATGTATAAGTGTATGCTATGTAGTGTGTGTGTGTATCTGCATGTATAAGTGTATGCTATGAAGTGTGTGTGTGTGTGTGTATCTGCATGTATAAGTGTATACTATGTAGTGTGTGTGTGTATCTGCATGTATAAGTGTATACTATGTAGTATGTGTGTATCTGTATGTATAAGTGTATACTATGTAGTATGTGTGTATCTGTATGTATAAGTGTATGCTATGTAGTGTGTGTGTATCTGCATGTATAAGTGTATGCTATGTAGTGTGTGTATCTGCATGTATAAGTGTATACTATGTAGTATGTGTGTATCTGTATGTATAAGTGTATGATAGTGTGTGTGTGTATATCTGCATGTATAAGTGTATGCTATGTAGTATGTGTGTATCTGTATGTATAAGTGTATGCTATGTAGTGTGTGTATCTGCATGTATAAGTGTATGCTATGTAGTGTGTGTGTATCTGCATGTATAAGTGCATGCTGCATGTATAAGTGTATGCTATGTAATGTGTGTGTATCTGCATGTATAAGTGTATGCTATGTAGTGTCTGTGTATCTGCATGTATAAGTGTATACTATGTAGTGTGTGTGTATCTGCATGTATAAGTGTATGCTATGTAGTGTGTGTGTATCTGCATGTATAAGTGTATGCTATGTAGTGTGTGTGTATCTGCATGTGTAAGTGTATGCTATGTAGTGTGTGTGTATCTGCATGTATAAGTGTAAGCTATGTAGTGTGTGTGTATCTGCATGTATAAGTGTATGCTATGTAGTGTGTGTGTATCTGCCTGTATAAGTGTATGCTATGTAGTGTGTGTGTATCTGCATGTGTAGGTGTAAGCTATGTAGTGTGTGTGTGTATCTGCATGTATAAGTGTATGTTATGTAGTGTGTGTGTATCTGCATGTGTAGGTGTAAGCTATGTAGTGTGTGTGTGTATCTGCATGTATAAGTGTATGCTATGTAGTGTGTGTGTATCTGCATGTATAAGTGTATGCTATGTAGTGTGTGTGTGTATCTGCATGTATAAGTGTATGCTATGTAGTGTGTGTGTGTATCTGCATGTATAAGTGTATGCTATGTAGTGTGTGTGTATCTGCATGTATAATTGTATGCTATGTAGTGTGTGTGTATCTGCATGTGTAATGTATGCTATGTAGTGTGTGTGTATCTGCATGTATAAGTGTAAGCTATGTAGCGTGTGTGTATCTGCATGTATAAGTGTATGCTATGTAGTGTGTGTGTATCTGCCTGTATAAGTGTATGCTATGTAGTGTGTGTGTATCTGCATGTATAAGTGTATGCTATGTAGTGTGTGTGTATCTGCATGTATAAGTGTATGCTATGTAGTGTGTGTGTATCTGCATGTATAAGTGTAAGCTATGTAGCGTGTGTGTATCTGCATGTATAAGTGTATGCTATGTAGTGTGTGTGTATCTGCCTGTATAAGTGTATGCTATGTAGTGTTTGTGTGTATCTGCATGTATAAGTGTATACTATGTAGTGTGTGTGTATCTGCATGTATAAGTGTATGCTATGTAGTGTGTGTGTATCTGCATGTATAAGTGTAAGCTATGTAGCGTGTGTGTATCTGCATGTATAAGTGTATGCTATGTAGTGTGTGTGTATCTGCCTGTATAAGTGTATGCTATGTAGTGTTTGTGTGTATCTGCATGTATAAGTGTATACTATGTAGTGTGTGTGTATCTGCATGTATAAGTGTATGCTATGTAGTGTCTGTGTATCTGCATTTATAAGTGTATACTATGTAGTGTGTATGTATCTGCATGTATAAGTGTATGCTATGTAGTGTGTGTATCTGCATGTATAAGTGTATACTATGTAGTGTGTGTGTATCTGCATGTATAAGTGTATACTATGTAGTGTGTGTGTATCTGCATGTATAAGTGTATGCTATGTAGTGTGTGTGTATCTGCCTGTATAAGTGTATGCTATGTAGTGTGTGCATCTGCATGTTTAAAGGGACATAATACTAATTATTAGTATTATGGCATCTTTTTACAGGTATACTGCATCAGTTTCAAGTGATTTAGCATATTAGTAATAAATCACTTGAAACTGATGCAGTGTAACTGTAAAAAGCTGACAGGAAAATATCACCTGAGCATCTCTATATAAAAAATGAAGATATTTTACCTCACAATTTCCTCAGCAGAGTAAGTTCTGTGTAAAAAAAATACTCAGCTTCTGCCCAGCTGCAGGTAAAGAAAAATAAAAAAAATGAAGAAATGAACAGCAGCCAATCAGCATCAACAGTGCTGAGGTCATGAACTCTGTTACTGTGATCTTATGAGAATTCACTTAACTCTCATGAGATTTCATAGTAAACTTCTTTAAACTGAATAGGGAAATAAGATGAGTCAACCCGGACAGACATACTGATTTGCTGCTTAGAAGTCCTTTACAATGGGAGGTGGCTACTGAGGAATTTTTTTAGGTAAAATATCTTTCTTTTTTACATAGAGATGTTCAGGTGATATTTCTAGTCAGCTTTTTACAGCTATGCTGCATCACTTTCAAGTGTTTCAACATTTGGGTATCATGACCCTTTAAGTGTATGCTATGTAGTGTGTGTGTATCTGCATGCATAAGTGTAAGCTGTGTGTGTATCTGCATGTTTAAGTGTATGCTATGTAGTGTGTGTGTGTGTATCTGCATGTGTAAGTGTATGCTATGTAGTGTGTGTGTGTGTGTATCTGCATGTATAAGTGTATGCTATGTAGTGTGTGTGTATATGCATGTGTATGTGTTGTGGAGGCTAGTCCGCAGATTGGCATGGATGGGGGTCCCAATGGGTGAGGTGGCATAAGTGTGAGCAGATGGTCACAAGGGAGGTCACTAGAGATGTGAGGTCCACATATTGGTTAATAGATACTACCTGCTAATGCTCACTGATTAATAGGCACTGCTAATGCTCACTGATTAATATGCACTAACTGCTAATGTTTTTGATTAATAGGCACTAACTGCTAATGTTTTTGATTAATAGGCACTAGCTGCTAATGTTTTTGATTAATATGCACTAACTGCTAATGTTTTTGATTAATAGATACTTCCTGATAATGCTCACTGATTAATAGATACTACCTGCTAATGCTCACTGATTAATAGATACTTCCTGCTGATGCTCATTGATTAATAGATACTCCCTGCTAATGCTCACTGATTAATAGATACCCCCTGCTAATGCTCACTGATTAATAGATATTCCCTGCTAATGCTCACTGAGTAATAGATACTCCCTGCTAATGCTCATTGATTAATTGTCACTAACTGCTAATGCTCATTGATTAATAGGGACTAACTGCTAATGCTCATTAGTTAATAGGTACATTATGTCAATGCCAATTTATTAATAAGTACATCCTGTCAATGCTAATTGGCTAATAAGTACATCCTATCAGTGCTCATTAGTTAATAGATGCTTCCTGATAATGTTTATTGATTAAGCTGCACTTTCTGTTAATGTTCAATGATTAATGCCAATGCTCCTTAGATAAAGGGACATTGTATGCTAGATTTTTCTTTGCATAAATGTTTTGCAGATGATCCATTTCTATAGCCCATCTGTGAGTGTTTTTGTAACAATGTATAGTTTTGCTTATTTTTTAATAATATTGTGCTGATTTCAGACTCCTAACCAAGCCCCACAGTGACAGATGTATACTGATATCTACAGATTCCTGTGTCTCCTGTTTATGTTATCTGTTTTTTTCATATGCAGGGAAAGGGGGGGGGGATTGTCTGCACTTCTTGTTTTCCCAGCCCCTTTCAGTGGGTGTCCCAGTCAACCTAATCAACAGTGCTAAACTGGGAGCTTCTAAGTAAGTTTTTAAAAGGTTTTATACTGGATTTTTTAAATCAGTATCTGTGCATATTATTCTTTATAGTAGTGTCTATTACATGCAGTTATATGAAAATCTGTGTATACTGTCCCTTTAATAAATACTTCTTGCTAATGCTTATTATTTAATAGGCACTTCCTGGTGATGCACATTGATTAATAGGCACTTCCTACCAATGCTCACTGATTAATAGGCACATCCTTCTAATGTTCACGGATTAATAGGCACTTCCTTCTAATGCTCACTGATTAATAGGCACTTCCTTCTAATGCTCACTGATTAATAGGCACTTCCTTCTAATGCTTACTAATTAATTGGTACTTCATGCTAATGTTCATTAGTTAATATATATGTCCTGCTAATGTTCATTGGTTAATAGATACTTTGTGCTAATGTTCATTGGTTAATAGATACTTCTTGCTAATGTTCATTGGTTAATAGGTACTTCTTGCTAATGTTCATTGGTTAATAGGTACTTCTTGCTAATGTTTATTTATTCATAGGTACTTCTCCCTAATGTTCATTGGTTAATAGATACTTCTTGCTAATGTTTATTTATTAATAGGTACTTCTTGCTAATGTTTATTTATTAATAGATACTTCTTGCTAATGTTCATTGGTTAATAGATACTTCCTACTAATGTTCATTGGTTAATAGATACTTCTTGCTAATGTTCATTGGTTAATAGGTACTTCTCTCTAATGTTCATTGGTTAATAGGTACTTCTTGCTAATGTTCATTGGTTAATAGGTACTTCTTGCTAATGTTTGTTTATTAATAGGTACTTCTTGCTAATGTTCATTGGATAATAGATACTTCTTGCTAATGTTCATTGGTTAATAGGTACTTCTTGCTAATGTTCATTTATTAATAGGTACTTCTCTCTAATGTTCATTGATTAATAGGTACTTCTTGCTAATGTTCATTGGTTAATAGGTACTTCTTGCTAATGTTCATTGGTTAATAGATACTTCTTGCTAATGTTCATTGGTTAATAGGTACTTCTTGCTAATGTTCATTGGTTAATAGGTACTTCTTGCTAATGTTCATTGGTTAATAGATACTTCTTGCTAATGTTTATTTATTCATAGGTACTTCTCTCTAATGTTCATTGGTTAATAGGTACTTCTTGCTAATGTTCATTGGTTAATAGGTACTTCTTGTTAATGTTTATTTATTCATAGGTACTTCTCTCTAATGTTCATTGGTTAATAGGTACTTCTTGCTAATGTTCATTGGTTAATAGATACTTCTTGCTAATGTTCATTTATTAATAGGTACTTCTCTCTAATGTTCATTGGATAATAGGTACTTCTTGCTAATTTTCATTGGTTAATAGATACTTCTTGCTAATGTTCATTGGTTAATAGATACTTCTTGCTAATGTTCATTGGTTAATAGGTACTTCTTGCTAATGTTTATTTATTCATAGGTACTTCTCCCTAATGTTCATTGGTTAATAGATACTTCTTGCTAATGTTTATTTATTAATAGGTACTTCTTGCTAATGTTCATTGGTTAATAGGTACTTCTCTCTAATGTTCATTGGTTAATAGGTACTTCTTGCTAATGTTCATTGGTTAATAGGTACTTCTTGCTAATGTTTGTTTATTAATAGGTACTTCTTGCTAATGTTCATTGGATAATAGATACTTCTTGCTAATGTTCATTGGTTAATAGGTACTTCTTGCTAATGTTCATTTATTAATAGGTACTTCTCTCTAATGTTCATTGATTAATAGGTACTTCTTGCTAATGTTCATTGGTTAATAGGTACTTCTTGCTAATGTTCATTGGTTAATAGATACTTCTTGCTAATGTTCATTGGTTAATAGGTACTTCTTGCTAATGTTCATTGGTTAATAGGTACTTCTTGCTAATGTTCATTGGTTAATAGATACTTCTTGCTAATGTTTATTTATTCATAGGTACTTCTCTCTAATGTTCATTGGTTAATAGGTACTTCTTGCTAATGTTCATTGGTTAATAGGTACTTCTTGTTAATGTTTATTTATTCATAGGTACTTCTCTCTAATGTTCATTGGTTAATAGGTACTTCTTGCTAATGTTCATTGGTTAATAGATACTTCTTGCTAATGTTCATTTATTAATAGGTACTTCTCTCTAATGTTCATTGGATAATAGGTACTTCTTGCTAATTTTCATTGGTTAATAGATACTTCTTGCTAATGTTCATTGGTTAATAGATACTTCTTGCTAATGTTCATTGGTTAATAGGTACTTCTTGCTAATGTTTATTTATTCATAGGTACTTCTCCCTAATGTTCATTGGTTAATAGATACTTCTTGCTAATGTTTATTTATTAAAAGGTACTTCTTGCTAATGTTTATTTATTAATAGATACTTCTTGCTAATGTTCATTGGTTAATAGGTACTTCTCTCTAATGTTCATTGGTTAATAGGTACTTCTTGCTAATGTTCATTGATTAATAGGTACTTCTTGCTAATGTTTGTTTATTAATAGGTACTTCTTGCTAATGTTCATTGGATAATAGATACTTCTTGCTAATGTTCATTGGTTAATAGGTACTTCTTGCTAATGTTCATTTATTAATAGGTACTTCTCTCTAATGTTCATTGATTAATAGGTACTTCTTGCTAATGTTCATTGGTTAATAGGTACTTCTTGCTAATGTTCATTGGTTAATAGATACTTCTTGCTAATGTTCATTGGTTAATAGGTATGTTACAGAAGCATTAGTTATTTTGTTGTGAAGAGCTTATTTCCCAGCAGCAATGCCTGAACCAGCCAAGCCAGCGCCTAAGAAGGGCTCCAAGAAAACCGTAACAAGTATCATTTCATAAAGAGTTAACTTTTTTTCAGCTTTTAGAAACAATTGTCTAATCACCTCTGGAGCCAGACTGCTAACTGATAAGATAACAAGTTTACAAGTTCATCTTAAGTACTGTAATCCTATTGTGGCCTGTCAAAGGACAGTGCTCTCTAACTGTGTGATGGGGGATTTTGTGCCTTCCCCCCCTCTCCCCCTGGGAGTGCCCTGTGTGCATGTAACCTTAATAAAAAGCAGGCTGGGCATCCCAGTCCTGAGTTCTTGTTTGACCCTCAATCGCAGCGTTGACTCGTTTTTGTGGGCAGAAGGGTATCCTAGCTGTACTGCAGCTAAGGGAGATTATTCTATATTTGCGAGACTCATATAGAATACTATGGAAAGCAGCTTCTCCCCTCTTTAGCAATAGGGATCCAGGCTACTAAGCGGTCCATCTCTCAGCGAGACTAAGGGTAACCGTAACATTTGGCGGCAGCGGTGGGATTTTCCTGGATTTCCTAGGAGAGGTACAGAACGGATGGAGAGCGCTTACGAAAAATTGAAGCGTACAACCCTAAAGGATTTACTTGAAAGCAGAGGGGGGGTACGCCAGCAACCGGCCGAGGAGAGAGCTGATCGCAGAATTGACCGAACTGGATCAGAGCTTCACAATGGCGGAAACACCGACCACGATTAGTGACGAAAAAACCAGGATTGTTCGGGAAAGGCTCTCATTATATGGGCCGAACCCCTCCATGGAATTGGTACAGCAGTTGATGGCAGAGGCGGACGAGGATATACGAGAGACTCGAGCCCACGAACTCAACCTAGCGAACGCACACCGCAATGCTGAAGCCCCGCAGGTAATCATCCCTGTCGAAAATGCTGGGAGGCCCAAGATACCCTATGCGGCATTTCGACCCTTCCTAGAGAGCGAGACAGGGATTGATGAATATTTGGCGGACTTCGAAAGGCAATGTGCCCTGCACCAGATTCCCAACAGAGAGTGGCCCACGATATTGTCTGGGAAACTATCCGGGCGAGCCCTGGAAGCCTTTCGTACTCTGGGTGCTGAGGAAGTGACACAGTATGAGCTAGTTAAGGAGACACTGTTGCGACGGTACGCTGTAACTCCGGACACGTATCGCCGACAGTTTCGGGGCACGAAAAAGAAGCCTAACGATACCCATATGGAATGGGCGCACCGAATGCGGAGAGCGGCAAATCACTGGCTGAGCGGAAGTAAAGCGGTGACTGGTGAGGAAATTTTACAATTGTTTCTCTTAGAACATTTTTATAATGGCATGGAACAGCAAGGGAAGGAATGGCTGCGAGACAGGCGGCCTTCTACCTTAGAAGAAGCAGCCAAATTGGCCGATGAACATTATGACTCCCGTCTTCACGAACCCATGAACTACCGAGCTCCAGCACGGGTCGAACCCAGAGAGGTTTACCGTGCACCCCCTCGTGCTGAATTCCGAGCCCCGGTGCCCACAGGGCCCGTCCGACACTCAGGACCACACAATAACAGCTCTGAGCGTCCCAGACCGACTTGCCACCGATGCAAGCAACCAGGGCATTTCATGGCTAGCTGCCCCCTTAATACGCACCAGACACCCAGGAATTACAATTACCCCTCTGGGTCCTATCGTCCGGCCCGGGCCCTCTGTGTTAACCAAGAGGCCCCTATGGAGGGATATGTGGGGCCGCTTCACGAGGTGGACCCTGTATATGCTGCCTCAGATAACCGCCAGCCCCATCGGCAGAAGGTATGGCTCGAGGGGCGATATACAGAGGGATTGAGAGACACAGGGGCTACTATCACGCTGGTACAGAGTCATTTGGTGCCAGAGCACAAGCGATCCGGACAGACTGTGGCCGTTAGAGTGGCGGGGGGGGATGTGTACAAAATTCCAACAGCTCAAGTGCATCTTGATTGGGGAGCGGGAAAGGGGGCTGTGAACGTGGGCATAATGGATAATTTACCTGCCGAAGTACTACTGGGCAACGATTTGGGCCCCATGACTTCTGCCTATGCTCCAGTATGCAACAACGAGGCGGACCCAGTGACTACACAGGCCCAAGCCCGGATGGAGCGAGAGCTCTCACCAGTGCGGGAGACACAGGTAAGACCTACCCCGACCTTGCCTGACATGTTAGGCCCCATACCCTGGGACACCCCAGATGCTTTCGAGACAGAGTCTAAGACTGACCCGACTTTACAAAAGTACCGGGAACGAGCAGAGACCGGAGGGGGCGGGGCAGATAACGAAACATTCTTATGGGAAAAAGGGAAAATATACCGCTGGACAGAGAAAAGGGGACAGCGTAGGCGACAGCTGGTAGTGCCCCACAAATACCGTCAAGAAATCCTCAAGATAGGCCACGACATCCCCTTAGCCGGCCACCTAGCCGTAACCCGTACCCTACACCGCATTACTCACACGTTCTTTTGGCCAGGGGTGCACGCTGACGTTAGAACTTACTGTAACACCTGCGATGTGTGTCAACGAGTAGGAAGGCGAGGCGATCACCCTAAAGCCCATCTAGTAAATATGCCCATTGTAGAGGAACCCTTCAGCCGGGTTGCTATTGACCTAGTGGGACCACTGGCTACCCCTAGTCCCTCCGGTAAGCGCTACATTCTTACCGTAGTGGACTACGCTACCAGGTACCCAGAGGCTGTCGCCCTATCCAACATACAAGCGGATACGGTAGCGAATGCACTAGTACAGGTGTTCTCCCGGGTAGGATTTCCAAAAGAAATCCTATCCGACCGAGGCACCCAATTTACGGCTGAATTGACCCAACAACTCTGGCAGGTTTGCAAAATTAAGTCCCTCCTGAGCTCCCCATACCACCCCCAGACGAACGGGCTGTGTGAGAGGTTCAATGGGACCCTCAAGCAAATGCTCAAGACGTTCACTCAGGAATACCGAGACTGGGAACACTTCCTGCCGCACCTCCTATTTGCTTATCGGGAGGTGCCCCAGGAAACGACAGGGTTCTCTCCCTTCGAGTTGCTCTACGGAAGAAAGGTACGGGGACCCCTAAACCTGATCCGGGAGCACTGGGAGGGAGAGATGGAGGCGGACGGTGTCCCCATTGTGCCATACGTGCTGGAACTCAGGGACCGAATGGAGCAATTAGCCAAATCCGTGCGGGCTAATCTCCAGTTGGCCCAGAGAAGACAGAAAGTATGGTACGATCGGGGGGCCCGAAAGAGAATCTTCACCATAGGACAAAAGGTGTTAGTACTTAAGCCGGTGAAGACAGACAAATTGCAGGCGTCCTGGCAGGGTCCCTACCAGATCGTAGAGAAAAGGGGAGACACCACTTATGTGATAGCTAGCTGCCATGACAACAATCTTAGAAAGACATTCCATGTAAACATGCTCAAGGAATATTTTGAGCGACCAGAGAACGTGACGGCCGTATGTTGTTCCCCTCAGGAAGACCCCGACAGTCTACCCATTCCAGACCTATTAGAAAAGAGTCTCCCCACAGGTATAGTGGCTCAGGTTCAGATAGGAGACCGACTTAGCCCCACTGAAAGGGAGCAGCTCAGCCAACTCCTCCAGTCCAAACACCTCACCTTCTCCCCGAAGCCAGGGTACACTACTTTAACCACCCACCAGGTAGATACTCCGGGACAAGCTCCCTTGCGCCAGGCTCCGTACCGAATCCCCGAAGCAGTTAGGACAGGAATGAAGAAGGAGATCGATGAGATGCTCCAGCTCAGGGTAATTGAGCCCTCCGATAGTCCCTGGGCCTCCCCAGTTGTCTTGGTGCCCAAGAAAGATGGGACCACCCGGTTCTGCGTAGACTATCGGAGGCTCAATGAAAAAACCGTGACGGACGCTTACCCTATGCCCAGGGTAGACGAGCTACTCGATCGTATAGCCAGGGGAAATTACCTGACCACTATTGACCTCTGCAAAGGTTACTGGCAGATTCCCCTGGCCCCGGAGGCTATCCCCAAGTCGGCATTCGTCACCCCATTCGGCTTATATCAGTTTAGGGTAATGCCGTTTGGGATGAAGAATGCCCCAGCTACATTCCAGCGCTTGGTGGATAGGCTCCTGGATGGCTTCCAGAGTTTTGCTTGCGCCTACCTGGACGACATAGCGATCCACAGTGAGTCCTGGGAGGACCACTTAGCTCATGTAGGAATGGTTCTGGATCAGATCCGGGCTGCTGGCCTGACTCTGAAGCCAGAAAAATGCCACTTTGGGATGGCCGAGGTACAGTACCTGGGTCACCGGGTGGGGTGTGGAAAGCAGCGACCAGAGCCGGCCAAGATAGAAGCTGTCGCCAATTGGCCCACCCCTATCACTAAGACTCAGGTCCTAGCCTTCCTGGGCACGGCAGGGTACTATAGACGGTTCGTACCAGACTACAGCACACTTGCCAAACCCCTGACTGACTTGACCAAGAAGAACTTACCTCGACAGGTCCTGTGGTCTCCCCACTGTGAAACAGCTTTCCAGGCTCTCAAAAATGCTCTAATTAACGCTCCTGTCTTGGCGGCCCCAGCCCTTAACAAACGTTTTATCGTCCATACAGATGCTTCCATGTTCGGGCTGGGAGCCGTCCTCAGCCAAGTAGGCGAAGATGGAGGGGAGCATCCAGTTGCCTACATCAGCCGGAAGCTCCTGCCCCGCGAAGTCAGCTATGCAGCGGTCGAAAAGGAGTGTTTGGCTTTGGTGTGGGCATTAAAGAAATTGACTCCCTATTTATATGGTCAGGAGTTCACCCTGGTCACCGACCATAACCCGTTGGTGTGGCTGAACCGGGTCTCTGGAGATAACGGCAGGCTATTACGTTGGAGTTTATCGTTGCAACCCTTCAATTTCACCATTACTTACAGACCTGGGAAACAGAATGGCAACGCCGACGGGTTGTCCAGACAAACCAACCTCAGCCCCGCATAACCAGCGGTCTGGACAGCCTTAGTCTGCCCCGAAAAGGGGTCAGACCGTGTCTGCCAGAGTGTTCCACAGAAAGGGAGCACTGTTACAGAAGCATTAGTTATTTTGTTGTGAAGAGCTTATTTCCCAGCAGCAATGCCTGAACCAGCCAAGCCAGCGCCTAAGAAGGGCTCCAAGAAAACCGTAACAAGTATCATTTCATAAAGAGTTAACTTTTTTTCAGCTTTTAGAAACAATTGTCTAATCACCTCTGGAGCCAGACTGCTAACTGATAAGATAACAAGTTTACAAGTTCATCTTAAGTACTGTAATCCTATTGTGGCCTGTCAAAGGACAGTGCTCTCTAACTGTGTGATGGGGGATTTTGTGCCTTCCCCCCCTCTCCCCCTGGGAGTGCCCTGTGTGCATGTAACCTTAATAAAAAGCAGGCTGGGCATCCCAGTCCTGAGTTCTTGTTTGACCCTCAATCGCAGCGTTGACTCGTTTTTGTGGGCAGAAGGGTATCCTAGCTGTACTGCAGCTAAGGGAGATTATTCTATATTTGCGAGACTCATATAGAATACTATGGAAAGCAGCTTCTCCCCTCTTTAGCAATAGGGATCCAGGCTACTAAGCGGTCCATCTCTCAGCGAGACTAAGGGTAACCGTAACAAGGTACTTCTTGCTAATGTTCATTGGTTAATAGGTACTTCTTGCTAATGTTCATTGGTTAATAGATACTTCTTGCTAATGTTTATTTATTCATAGGTACTTCTCTCTAATGTTCATTGGTTAATAGGTACTTCTTGCTAATGTTTATTTATTCATAGGTACTTCTCTCTAATGTTCATTGGTTAATAGGTACTTCTTGCTAATGTTCATTGGTTAATAGATACTTCTTGCTAATGTTCATTTATTAATAGGTACTTCTCTCTAATGTTCATTGGTTAATAGGTACTTCTTGCTAATTTTCATTGGTTAATAGATACTTCTTGCTAATGTTCATTGGTTAATAGATACTTCTTGCTAATGTTCATTGGTTAATAGATACTTCTTGCTAATGTTTATTTATTCATAGGTACTTCTTGCTAATGTTCATTGGTTAATAGGTACTTCTTGCTAATGTTCATTGGTTAATAGGTACTTCTTGCTAATGTTCATTGGTTAATAGATACTTCTCTCTAATGTTCATTGGTTAATAGATACTTCTTGCTAATGTTTATTTATTAATAGGTACTTCTCTCTAATGTTCATTGGTTAATAGATACTTCTCTCTTATGTTCATTGGTTAATAGATACTTCTTTCTAATGTTCATTGGTTTATAGATACTTCTTGCTAATGTTCATTGGTTAATAGGTACTTCTTGCTAATGTTCATTGGTTAATAGGTACTTCTTGCTAATGTTCATTGGTTAATAGGTACTTCTCCCTAATGTTCATTGGTTAATAGATACTTCTTGCTAATGTTTATTTATTAATAGGTACTTCTTGCTAATGTTTATTTATTAATAGATACTTCTTGCTAATGTTCATTGGTTAATAGATACTTCTTACTAATGTTCATTGGTTAATAGATACTTCTAGCTAATGTTCATTGGTTAATAGGTACTTCTCTCTAATGTTCATTGGTTAATAGGTACTTCTTGCTAATGTTCATTGGTTAATAGGTACTTCTTGCTAATGTTTGTTTATTAATAGGTACTTCTTGCTAATGTTCATTGGATAATAGATACTTCTTGCTAATGTTCATTGGTTAATAGGTACTTCTTGCTAATGTTCATTTATTAATAGGTACTTCTCTCTAATGTTCATTGATTAATAGGTACTTCTTGCTAATGTTCATTGGTTAATAGGTACTTCTTGCTAATGTTCATTGGTTAATAGATACTTCTTGCTAAAGTTCATTGGTTAATAGGTACTTCTTGCTAATGTTCATTGGTTAATAGGTACTTCTTGCTAATGTTCATTGGTTAATAGATACTTCTTGCTAATGTTTATTTATTCATAGGTACTTCTCTCTAATGTTCATTGGTTAATAGGTACTTCTTGCTAATGTTCATTGGTTAATAGGTACTTCTTGCTAATGTTTATTTATTCATAGGTACTTCTCTCTAATGTTCATTGGTTAATAGGTACTTCTTGCTAATGTTCATTGGTTAATAGATACTTCTTGCTAATGTTCATTTATTAATAGGTACTTCTCTCTAATGTTCATTGGTTAATAGATACTTCTTGCTAATGTTCATTGGTTAATAGATACTTCTTGCTAATGTTCATTGGTTAATAGATACTTCTTGCTAATGTTTATTTATTCATAGGTACTTCTTGCTAATGTTCATTGGTTAATAGGTACTTCTTGCTAATGTTCATTGGTTAATAGATACTTCTCTCTAATGTTTATTGGTTAATAGATACTTCTTGCTAATGTTTATTTATTAATAGGTACTTCTCTCTAATGTTCATTGGTTAATAGATACTTCTCTCTTATGTTCATTGGTTAATAGATACTTCTTGCTAATGTTCATTGGTTAATAGGTACTTCTTGCTAATGTTCATTGGTTAATAGATACTTCTTGCTAATGTTCATTGGTTAATAGGTACTTCTTGCTAATGTTTATTTATTAATAGGTACTTCTTGCTAATGTTCATTGGTTAATAGGTACTTCTTGCTAATGTTTATTTATTAATAGGTACTTCTTGCTAATGTTCATTGGTTAATAGGTGCTTCCTGCTAATGTTCATTGGTTAATAGATACTTCTTGCTAATGTTCATTGGTTAATAGGTACTTCTTGCTAATGTTTATTTATTAATAGGTACTTCTTGCTAATGTTGTTCATTGGTTAATAGGTACTTCTTGGTAATGTTCACTGATTAATATGTACTTCTTGCTAATGTTCATTTATTAATAGGTACTTCTTGCTAATGTTTATTTATTAATAGGTACTTCTTGCTAATGTTCATTGGTTAATAGATACTTCTTGCTAATGTTCATTTATTAATAGGTACTTCTCTCTAATGTTCATTGGTTAATAGGTACTTCTTGCTAATTTTCATTGGTTAATAGATACTTCTTGCTAATGTTCATTGGTTAATAGATACTTCTTGCTAATGTTCATTGGTTAATAGATACTTCTTGCTAATGTTTATTTATTCATAGGTACTTCTTGCTAATGTTCATTGGTTAATAGGTACTTCTTGCTAATGTTCATTGGTTAATAGGTACTTCTTGCTAATGTTCATTGGTTAATAGATACTTCTCTCTAATGTTCATTGGTTAATAGATACTTCTTGCTAATGTTTATTTATTAATAGGTACTTCTCTCTAATGTTCATTGGTTAATAGATACTTCTCTCTTATGTTCATTGGTTAATAGATACTTCTTTCTAATGTTCATTGGTTAATAGATACTTCTTGCTAATGTTCATTGGTTAATAGGTACTTCTTGCTAATGTTCATTGGTTAATAGGTACTTCTTGCTAATGTTCATTGGTTAATAGGTACTTCTCCCTAATGTTCATTGGTTAATAGATACTTCTTGCTAATGTTTATTTATTAATAGGTACTTCTTGCTAATGTTTATTTATTAATAGATACTTCTTGCTAATGTTCATTGGTTAATAGATACTTCTAGCTAATGTTCATTGGTTAATAGGTACTTCTTGCTAATGTTCATTGGTTAATAGGTACTTCTTGCTAATGTTTGTTTATGAATAGGTACTTCTTGCTAATGTTCATTGGATAATAGATACTTCTTGCTAATGTTTATTTATTCATAGGTACTTCTTGCTAATGTTCATTGGTTAATAGGTACTTCTTGCTAATGTTCATTGGTTAATAGGTACTTCTTGCTAATGTTCATTGGTTAATAGATACTTCTCTCTAATGTTCATTGGTTAATAGATACTTCTTGCTAATGTTTATTTATTAATAGGTACTTCTCTCTAATGTTCATTGGTTAATAGATACTTCTCTCTTATGTTCATTGGTTAATAGATACTTCTTTCTAATGTTCATTGGTTAATAGATACTTCTTGCTAATGTTCATTGGTTAATAGGTACTTCTTGCTAATGTTCATTGGTTAATAGGTACTTCTTGCTAATGTTCATTGGTTAATAGGTACTTCTCCCTAATGTTCATTGGTTAATAGATACTTCTTGCTAATGTTTATTTATTAATAGGTACTTCTTGCTAATGTTTATTTATTAATAGATACTTCTTGCTAATGTTCATTGGTTAATAGATACTTCTAGCTAATGTTCATTGGTTAATAGGTACTTCTTGCTAATGTTCATTGGTTAATAGGTACTTCTTGCTAATGTTTGTTTATGAATAGGTACTTCTTGCTAATGTTCATTGGATAATAGATACTTCTTGCTAATGTTCATTGGTTAATAGGTACTTCTTGCTAATGTTCATTTATTAATAGGTACTTCTCTCTAATGTTCATTGATTAATAGGTACTTCTTGCTAATGTTCATTGGTTAATAGGTACTTCTTGCTAATGTTCATTGGTTAATAGATACTTCTTGCTAAAGTTCATTGGTTAATAGGTACTTCTTGCTAATGTTCATTGGTTAATAGGTACTTCTTGCTAATGTTCATTGGTTAATAGATACTTCTTGCTAATGTTTATTTATTCATAGGTACTTCTCTCTAATGTTCATTGGTTAATAGGTACTTCTTGCTAATGTTCATTGGTTAATAGGTACTTCTTGCTAATGTTTATTTATTCATAGGTACTTCTCTCTAATGTTCATTGGTTAATAGGTACTTCTTGCTAATGTTCATTGGTTAATAGATACTTCTTGCTAATGTTCATTTATTAATAGGTACTTCTCTCTAATGTTCATTGGTTAATAGGTACTTCTTGCTAATTTTCATTGGTTAATAGATACTTCTTGCTAATGTTCATTGGTTAATAGATACTTCTTGCTAATGTTCATTGGTTAATAGATACTTCTTGCTAATGTTTATTTATTCATAGGTACTTCTTGCTAATGTTCATTGGTTAATAGGTACTTCTTGCTAATGTTCATTGGTTAATAGATACTTCTCTCTAATGTTTATTGGTTAATAGATACTTCTTGCTAATGTTTATTTATTAATAGGTACTTCTCTCTAATGTTCATTGGTTAATAGATACTTCTCTCTTATGTTCATTGGTTAATAGATACTTCTTGCTAATGTTCATTGGTTAATAGGTACTTCTTGCTAATGTTCATTGGTTAATAGATACTTCTTGCTAATGTTCATTGGTTAATAGGTACTTCTTGCTAATGTTTATTTATTAATAGGTACTTCTTGCTAATGTTCATTGGTTAATAGGTACTTCTTGCTAATGTTTATTTATTAATAGGTACTTCTTGCTAATGTTCATTGGTTAATAGGTGCTTCCTGCTAATGTTCATTGGTTAATAGATACTTCTTGCTAATGTTCATTGGTTAATAGGTACTTCTTGCTAATGTTTATTTATTAATAGGTACTTCTTGCTAATGTTGTTCATTGGTTAATAGGTACTTCTTGGTAATGTTCACTGATTAATATGTACTTCTTGCTAATGTTCATTTATTAATAGGTACTTCTTGCTAATGTTTATTTATTAATAGGTACTTCTTGCTAATGTTTATTTATTAATAGGTACTTCTTGCTAATGTTTATTTATTAATAGGTACTTCTTGATAATGTTCATTGGTTAATAGATACTTCTTGCTAATGTTCATTGGTTAATAGGTACTTCTTGCTAATGTTCATTGGTTAATAGGTACTTCTTGCTAATGTTCATTGGTTAATAGATACTTCTTGCTAATGTTCACTGATTAATAGGTACTTCTTGCTAATGTTTATTTATTAATAGGTACTTCTTGCTAATGTTCATTGGTTAATAGATACTTCTTGCTAATGTTCATTGGTTAATAGATACTTCTTGCTAATGTTCATTGGTTATTAGGTACTTCTTGCTAATGTTCATTGGTTAATAGATACTTCTTGCTAATGTTTATTTATTAATAGGTACTTCTTGCTAATGTTCATTGGTTAATAGGTACTTCTTGCTAATGTTCATTGGTTAATAGATACTTCTAGCTAATGCTCATTGGTTAATAGATACTTCTTGCTAATGTTCACTGATTAATAGGTACTGCCTGACAATGTCAGAGACGGCACTCTGAACAGGATAAGGGGGAAACTGGACAAGAAGGGGTTAATTAGCACTCATTCCTATAATTAAAAGTGAGTATGTTGATACAATTCAACTAATAGCTGAAGCAATGATTAAGTTAAACTTATTATTTATTAAACCACTATTAAAAAATGTTTGAAATTACAGCAGGGATAACACCCTAAGACATAACCATTGTGCTCCACATACACACTTGTGAATAACCAGCTGCAATATACCCAGAAACTGAACACAGATTCAACCACCCCCCTGTATTCCTGGCCAGTAACAGGGTACGCTGGCTTCAGGTGACAGGGATGACTTCTATACTGTGTGCAAGTCCCTTGCAGAGGATTCACTGTTACGTGGGTAACAAAGGTTCAAAATAATTAAAAACAACTACATTTAGATTAGCATACTGCTGTGCTGTGCACAAACGCGTTTTGGCCAAGTAGCGGCCTTTCTCAATGTGAAGATTAGAATTGACAAATCAATGGGGGTAAGTAGCGCAGCATTTTTAAATATATATGCTCATGTACATATATATTTATGTATATACACATATATTAACACATAAACATATATGTAAATAAGCATAGACATATACAGTATATGTACAGCAAACACACAGTTCCCATAGACCGCATTGTAACTGCATTTTTCGTGCCGCTTTTTTTTTCTAACACCCCACACTCACCAACTTTAAAGCCCCAAAACTGCCTAGTGCAGTTATTTTTATTTAAATAAAACTAGGATGCCCTCTATTTTGAAGACAATTGGGGCACTTTAAGAAAATTAACCAGAGATCTAATCTCTGGTTAATTGTCTAAGTGCTAATTGCTACTTGTAACGGCTGGTTAATTATCACATGCCCTCAAACGGGCATCTTGTTTGATACAAATATTTTTTCAATAGCCAAACTCTATCTAACACTTATTTGGAGGAGCCAATCCGGGGGTTGAGTCTGCAGACAACGCTAGCAAGGTCAGTATGTCAGTATAAAGTGCATTGTTTTGCCGTTTTTATCTGCTGAAGTCAGTTAGGAAAGCAAAATAAATAATGAAAGTATACACAAAGTTGTTTTTCTATGCATTACTAAACAATTTATATTAATATCTCAAGGTGTTTAGGGTACTTTAATTTCACTATTGGAATATCCAAGGAATTCTTGTATTTAGTGGCCTCACCAGAATATTCTGTTTATTAATATGTCCTCCTGCAGATACAGACTCCAGAACTGTGCATTTCTAAGATGAAGTCTAATTATCTATAAAGTGACATATGAACCTTACTTTAACTGTTGTGAATATATCTTCCTATACAACCATGAATCCTACTGGTCTTACCTGCTGGTCTACTGCATAGTTTACCAACCATCAAACTGTCTGAAATAATAATTCCAAAGTTCTATTTCTCTTTTCTTACTTTCAGTAAAGTATGATTGGGTCTATAATTAACCTTTGTGTTTTTGCACCCTAAGGGACATGTTACAATTAGCGATTACAAGCGATATTTAGCACTCCACTGAGTAATACCAGCGCACGTTAATGCAAACGCAAGCTCGGAGGGAGCTCACAAAAGCACGCTTTCATATACATCGTATGAGAACTAGCAAAGCGAAGTGGGTAAGTAGTTCTATCTTTTTTTTTAATAATATTTATTACACTATATTTTGGGGGCATTTGGAGGACATTTATAAAATTAATCAAAGATCTGATCTGGTTAATTTTATAAGCGCTAATTGGTACCTTGAGCTCACGGTAGCAATAACCAGTTACTTGTAATGGCTGGTTATTTATTGTGCGCCCGGGAGCGCGATAAAATAGCTCTCCAATTGTAATTTAGCCCTAAATGGATAATTGTTCAATGGATGGAGTTTAATTTGTCCAAATCATCGGTTTTTTAACATTACTATTCATTTGATTTTTTTGTAACTTCTGCATTGCATAGTCAATAAATGCATAATCAAAAGCAGGGCCCCCATCAGGGGGTGACAGGGGTGACTACAGTCAGGGGCCCGGTGCAGAGCACTCCTGTGTGCAGTTAAAGCCGGAGTGGAGGTGAGAAGTTAGTGACTCAATTATTAATGATGCCTATCAATGCTTAAAAATGTTTGAGACCTTAACGAAACGGGCCTGGAGGGGCGGGCCCAGCTTTTGATGATGTCATCATGCACTCTCATTCATCCTGGCCCAACCCACTCTCCTACACCTGCATCCTAGCCTCACTTAAAGCTTGTTTTTTACTGTCAGCAACCACTGCAAGCAGTAGAAATCAGTCTATGCTAACAAACAAGACAAGCTGAATTTTGATTGGTGAGGGGGCGCAAGGTGGGCGGGACAATATAGTGGCCAGTAAGTGACTGGTCTGGCCCTATAATTAAGGGCATGATGGAACGGTTGCACACTCACTGGACTAGAGGAGAAGGGAAGGCTACCTGCTGCTGTCACCCTGTTGCAGAAAGGATAAAAGTACCCTGTGTGGACATTTTTTAGGCAAGTCGTATTTTTGGGGATTAATTTAATTATTGAACAACTACAGTGCTCTCGGTCAATCCAAAATGTTAATAAACCTCAAACCTGAATATTTAAGAAAGCAAAAGTGAGGTTTCAGCTGTCTTAGGAGAATATCTATGTGTGCACAATTATTGGGCAACTATTACTGTGCAGAATTATTATGCAACTAAATAAAAAATGAAAATGTTTCCATCTCACTTGTTTATTTTTATCTGTTAAAGTGAGAATAATAAATAAACAACTCAAAATTTACAAACTCAGTGACCACCAATATAGCCACTCTTCTTTTCAATAACAGTCATAAGCCTTCCATCCATGGAGTCTGTCAGTTCTTGAACTGTTGACAGCAGCAACCACAGCCTACCAGACACTGTTCAGAGAGGTGTACTGTTTTCCTTCACCGCAAATCTCCCGTCTAAGAAGGGCCCACAAGTTCTGAATAGGGTTTAGGTCAGGTGAGGAAGGAGGCCATGTCATTATTATTTAATCTTTAAGGCCCTTACTGACTAGCCATGCAGTGGAGTACTTCGATGCATCTGATAGAGCATTGTCCTTCTTGAAAGATGCAGACTTTTTCTTGTACCACTGCTTAAAACTGGCAGTAGGTTTGGGAGTTGATTTTGAGCCAATCTTCAACCCAAAAAGGTCCAACTAGCTCATCTTTAAAGGGACACTGTAGTCACAAAATAAATCATCCTAGATAAAAAAAATATGCATCTAAATAAATAAATTTTCAATGCACATGATTTTCCAAATATTTGTCAGCAAATTATCGCAGAATT